>NC_081157.1:15270620-15570620 GCF_012432095.1 Onychostoma macrolepis | reverse complement strand
CCATAGAAGAACCATTTTTGGTGCCACAAAGAACCATTCAGTCAAAGGTTCTTTAAAAAACCATCTCTTTCTTACCTTTTTATAATCTGAAGAACCTTCTTTCGCCACAGAGAACATTTTGTGAAACAGAAAGATCAGATGTTAAAGGTTCTTTATGGAACCATTTAGACAAAAAAGGTTCTTCTATGGCATCGTGAAGCACCTTTATTTTTAAGAGTGTGAAGGGAGACCGCAGATAAAAATTCAAGGAAAAGATCTAAGAGGGCCAAAGACAGCAATGGCAGTTTTGCAATTTGTCACTGACAAATAACCTTTAGCTTAATTTAGACTCTGTTAGTTTTTGTTTTGGTGCTATGACAAGCTCTAAACCCAGACTGAAATTCATCAAGCATATAATGTTCAGTTAAAAATGAAGAGAGTTGGGGAAAGACATTCTCCAGGACTTACATAAACATATACATACGCATATACAAGGTAGGTAATTCAAATGATATGATCAGACGAATTCAAGACCAGTCAGATCTGCAGACTGAACTGGCAAGACTTTTAAAGGGGTGGTTTTACTGTTTTTTTTCTGGGCTTGATTGTGTTTATGGGGTGCAGTCTAACATGTGTTCATGCTTCATTTTTTTAAAAACGCATTATTTTTCATATAATTTACCTTTATTCCACACCGCTCTGTCCCTTCTCTGACAAACGCCTCGATTACTTCCTGTTTTATGAAGCCCTCCTCAGAAATACGTGATGGGCTCTGATTGGTTAGCTGGCTCAGTGTTCAGCTCAGCGGCATGTGCTCGGTTGTATTGTAAACAATACGATTTATAACAATATAGACGTTTCTATATTGTTATAAATCATTGTTTACAATACAACCGGAGCACATGCCGCTGAGCTGAGGGGCGTGACATTTAGACGCACTCTCAGCGGTTATCAATTTGAGCCCGATTGAGACGCAGAGGATATTAGTGAAGAGGATCGTGCAGAACCTGTGCAAGCACGGCTCTTAATGGTATGTTTGTTTATTTGTTGTCTCATACTTTTAGATACGCTGTTATTATGCTACTGCTTATGTTAGCTTTTAATATACGGTTTTATTCTGATTAAAGCTTTAATACAGTACGGCAACCGCACACGCGTCCATGTATACCGCTTCTCATTGCTATGTGAAAATGTATAATTGGAACAGTTTGTTGGAGCTGATCTGACGATCTGAATGAGAGAGAGAGAGAGAGAGAGAGAGAGAGAGATGCAGAGCGACGCGAGGAACAGTATTAAGAATGGCTGTTTTAGAACATTAATTTTGAAACTTGTGAATCCATTAGAATCGATAGAAGACAGAATCGCGATTCATATATGAATAGATTTTTACGTGCACCCCTAGTTTTCTCTTCCTCTTCTCTAAAGCAGCACAGCATGGCCCCGCCCCTTCCTTACATGTTCCCGAGGGCGGCGTTTATCTGGGTCAGTGACGATCAGACCCGGAAGTAGTTCGTTGTAGTCCCTTACCAGCCGTTTTTGTAGGCATTAAACTTCCAGAATTTTAAAAGACAATATATCTGTTTGCATTGAACGTTCAGCGCTACAACTTTGCAGATGTTGTTTATGCTCAAACAGCAACATTACACACTAACTAACGTTAAAAAAGTGAAATTTAAATAAACCAATCTATTTCTACAGCCAAACAGGAAATGGCGAACAGGTTAGTCAAAGCCCATCGCCCAGGGGAACTACAGCCACTGCTCCAAAACTCAAAAAGAATACACAGCTACTTTCTAATGGACGTCATTCGAGAAATGATGTAGTTAGTACTCACCAGCAGGGGCTAACTGCTAAAGATAACCAGCCAAGACTTTGACCCCCTAGAATTAAAGAATTAAAAAAATAAATAAACAGTTAAAGGGATTTTCAGTTAATTGCACAGTAATATCAAATTGATAGTTATGGTTCATAGTTACACTGTTACATTTTAGGTCAGTGGATAGATACAGCATAAGCCACTGATAACATCTTGTTGTTTTAGTAGTAAATTTTTTTTAAATTGACTAATAATTAACTAACTAACTAACTTACAAACTGTCACGGGTTGTCATTGTCGAGGCCAGGGAAACGCGGAGACGTTGAGACGTGGAACAACAGACTTTATTAACGAAACTACCATAGACATACACAAAATGACAATCATGACAATCTAAGACGGAACACTGAGGTCAGGGAACACAGGACTTAAGAATACTAGGAGATTAGGAAATTAACTACACAGGGCTGGGGACTCATTAACAAAACAAGGACAGGAACACCAAATATGGTCACAAGAGGAGGGGAAACACAAGACGCGGAGACATTACCCCCTCCCAATAGGCGCGTCCCGCGCCGTACAACATCCAACAGGGAGGGGGGATGGGCGCTCTGGAGGCCTCCATGGCGGGTCTGGGGACTCTGGAGGCCATGGTGGGTCTGGGGGCTCGGGAGGCCATGGCGGAGCAGGGGGCTCGGGGGTATAGCCCCCCCAAAAAAATGTTTTTGTGAAACTTAAGGTGGATCTGGGCAGGCGATCAGGGATAGCGCAGACTCTTGGCGACGCTCGGGCAGCGCGGAGCTGGACGGGACCAGCGGAGACGCAGGAGGGCTGGACGGGACCGGGGCAGGCACTGGGGAACACTTGCGAGGTGCAGGCACTGGTGGGCATTTGCGAGGGGCAGGCACTGGCGGGCTTGCCATACACTCTGGCCACGGCGGGCTTGCCATACACTCTGGCGACGGGCTAGGACGGGCCACGGACGGCGGTGTGGGAGGAAAAGCCGCGGGCGGCTGGCTGGTTCCGACTCGGGATCGGACACTTCCCAGACACCGGTAGACCCCTTCCCGCCAGCACAATCCTGTGGTGTCTGGGAGGTCCATGGTGCGGTGGTACGAGACCCCGAGCCGGAACAGGTGGAGGATGGCTGCATCGTCCAGCGGCATCCTCCCGGCGAGACGAACAAACTCCGCCGCATACTCAAAGAAGGGGAGATCACGTCGGGCAAGGGCAAATTCCATCTCTTTCTGTGTCGACGGTTCCGTCTTCTGTCACGGGTTGTCGTCGTCGAGGCCAGGGAAACGCGGAGACGTTGAGACGTGGAACAACAGACTTTATTAACGAAACTACCATAGACATACACAAAATGACAATCTAAGACGGAACACTGAGGTCAGGGAACACAGGATTTCAGAATACTAGGAGATTAGGAAATTAACTACACAGGGCTGGGGACTAATTAACAAAACAAGGACAGGAACACCAAATATGGTCACAAGTCTGACACAAACTAAATAAATAAATAAATAGTTGTTAATGATTTTCTACATTTACAGTAAAACTAGCACACATACACAAAAAAAAAAAAAAACATATCGAGCTGCTTCTTTTCCATATTTCCTCTTCTTGTGGGTAATATTAACTACAATCACACACCAATGTGTTATTTATTTATTTGTCAGGTAATGTGATAATATGCAGCGATATGATAACTTTTATCTAGGCTCTTTTCTGCTTTTGTAAACTTGGCACATATTTCACACAAAACCGGCTATGCTGTATAATCTTACAGATAGAATTAAATCAATTTAAGAAATGATCTTCAACATGCATGCTTAATTAAAAATAATAAAACTATGTTATGTTATAGCATGACTATTTGCAAAGTTTTGCACAGTCATTATTGTTTCAGTAGTTTTAATATGAAATCACAATTGAATTGTTTAATATAATTTTTTACTACTTGAATATGGCTGAAATTAAAGGTAGGTCACTCATGAACGATTCGTTCATTGCATCTGTCACCTGACAACGATAGGGAAGACAGATTTGATCTTTTGAATTTCGCTAAGCATAACGGACTAATCGTTAGTTAAAAGTTAAAATATTATATTTTTATGATTTAAATTTTTCAAACACATCCACGTATGTAATTTTTAGTCATATTGTGAATTAGGAAAGTGTTATAATCATAAAGGTAAATTATGAGAAACGTAAGGGGGCAAGCTCGCTGAGTATGGAAAGTATGCAAATTAGGATGTAACCATCCGGAGAAGTCATGGGAACATCGGTTAAAGTGGATTTCAGTGTAACTCTCAGAGAATTGTTGTAGGCAGGTTTAAAATAGAACACAGAACATGTTCTCAGCTTCCTTTCAAGGTTCCACATCAATTGCGCAGATGAACATTATAATTTGGCTCTAACTAGTCCTCTTTTCATCCTCATGCTTTCATCTGATAGTCTGAAGGAAAACAGTCCGTTGTGTGGGCCCTGCGGGAAAGATGAGTTTTAGACTGAAATCTCAATACTCCTCAGGCAGAGTAATGAGATGCTGGTCAAAAAAGTCTTTCAGCTTGTGCCCCCTGTGGGTTCCTTTGAGATCCTCAGGGGTGCCAGTGCTCCGCGACCCAAGTTTTAATGAATCAATCACACTTGTTGATTGGACGCTGGAATTGATCACCTGATCTAGAGTTGTCAATCAAGAGTTGTTTCAAAGACCCCCTGGCAACTTGTTGACCCCCTGGGTTGTATACACTTTCCATTTGCTTCACTTTCTTTCCATCTACAACCTCCATATACCATCTTTTCTTTTCTTCTCCCACTTGCTTTCTTTTGGTCTCTGTGTGAATAATGATTCAAAGCAGGAAGACGTCAGATACAAAAACATCTCTCATCTGGTTGTCCGATCATAATTAAGTCTTCAAAGGAAGAGATAGCTTTGAAACCGATTACCTTACACTGATATAAGATATATATTCAAACATGATCTCCACCTCTTCTTTAATCCCATGCTTTTCATCCTATGATTGTATCACAATGTGACTGTATTTGTTTTGTCATAATAATTTTACTTGACTGTGCAACTAAGAACATTCTCAGAGCAAAAGAGTGGAATTCTAAAACATTCTCTCTGGTTCAAAATTTAATAACCTTCATTCTACATTGCAAAAATATAACAATTATGGCTCTAATACAAAAACTATTGTACTGCCAATGTGGACATTAAGCTCTATAGCATTGCATATTAGGGTCACTCTCAATATGAAGGCTGTTTCAAAATGTAAAATACCTTGTTTTGGCTAATTTCTAAGAAAGCATCACATGTATCAGAGAATGCAATCCCTTAATGCAGACATCACACACTGCAAAACCTCATTTCTGGGAGATGGCCAACCTGGTCTCATAAAAATACGTACCTCTGCGCACTTTTTGTGCGACACCGTTTTACGTACCTTGCTGCACATTTCGCTGCAGTTTCAAATAGAAATGCCCACTGAGTGGCGCTAAAACACAGGTTCAATATGTGAACCCTGGAACGTTTTTATTACATAGATATTGGTACGTATTGCTGTTTTTTTATTACGTTGCTTCAGATACGTATTGCGGCGGTTCAGAATTCAAATATCCGGGGACTGTCGCTAAAGGTTAATGCTCTATCGTGTTGGAAATATGCCCTACACCAAATCCAGCCCTAAACGATAGTGTTAACAAATGCAAAAATGATATAAAAACATATTAGCTGATGCAACTGTGCCATTTGAACTTCCTTTTACGCAGATTTTAACAGCTTTGTCGAACCGTAGTTACACAGGATTCGAAGCGGTGCTTCTCGTCTCCTAAATCCGTCTCCGTACTCCGTGAGCTACCGAACAAACTTGTCATGTATGAAAACCCATAGATATGAAGCTGGATGTGTGCAATGTTAACGTTAAAAAGCATCAGTTTTCAAATCTCCCAGCATATTAATATTGTTTTGAAGTTATATCATGATATTCTTCAAGTAATTGTGCGAAAATTATGCTTTATTAATCGCAACTCTGTAAATTTGTGTGAAAGTGTTCATTTATTTTGGAAACTGCAGTGATATGTACTTATTGGTACGTATTTCATGTCACGCTAAAAAGTGCACCCAGGTACGTAAATGCCATGAGACCAGGTAGGAGATGGCACAACTGAAGCAGA
The DNA here is from genome assembly GCF_012432095.1 of Onychostoma macrolepis. Classification (NCBI taxonomy): domain Eukaryota; kingdom Metazoa; phylum Chordata; class Actinopteri; order Cypriniformes; family Cyprinidae; genus Onychostoma; species Onychostoma macrolepis. The sequence continues at coordinate 15,564,643 of NC_081157.1, read as the reverse complement.
CTCTGGAGTCTCTGGGACTGGAGCTGATTTTGGAATGAATTCTGGAGGCTCATGGACAAGGGGAGTAGAATCCATGGCTGTGGCAGTGAGAGCTGGCTGCTCAGGAATGGCCTCCGTGGTCATGACAGTAAGAGCTCTGGGACAACCAGACTTAAGACCACTGGACTCAGAACCACCGGGCCAGGAGAAGCAATAGCAGCTTGTCTTCTTCTCTTCTGCCAAGAGCAAGATGATGTGGTGGGGCTAAGCAAGGGCTAGGAACTGACTATTTCAAACTTTGGTCACACTTTATTTTAAGGTCCAATTCTCACTATTAACAAAGCATTAACTACGACTTTTGCCTCAATAAACTCCTAATATGCTGCTTATTCATTGTTAGAAAGGTAGTTGTTAGGTATTGGGCAGGATTAGGGATGTAGAATATGGACATGCAGAATATGTGCTTTATAATTACTAATAAACAGCCAATATGTTAATAATAGGCATGCTAATAAAGATATTTACACATACATTGTTTGATGTCAGATCTATATAGACAGGAGTGAGCCTTTTCAAATTGTTTCTAATTGCTTAAACATGTCATACGTCCCTTGTTTAATTTTGGACTTTTATGTTGCAATTCTTCTTTCTTTTGTTTCGTTTCCTATAGAATACTTGTTTTTGTAGTCCTTAGTGGTGGTTTCATTTTTGGTTTGTTGCCCTTAATTTTGTTTAATTGTCACTTGTTAGACGTGTTTCTGTTAATCTCGATTCTGCTGCTCTGGGCTGATGTTATTATTTATTTATTTATTTACAGAACAACTGACCTAGTAAATGGATGCTGTCTCGCAAGCAGTGAGGACGCAACTACTAAGGAGTGTATTGAGCAATTTTGCCATCTCGCTCAATTTTGCCACTCAATTGGAGTGAGGTCGCACCTAAAGGTATTTATAGACTGGGTCTTGACAAACCTTTAAGATCACGTCTTCCACCTGGTAGGTGTGTGTCAAGCTATTTATTTTCATGCGCCATTTCCCCGCTTGAAAGGGAGGGGCACGTCATCAATAGAGGCCTTGGATTCCACTCTTCTTTTCATTGCATCAATTATGATGAAAGGTGACGTAAGTTGTAGCAGAAAGGTGAAAAACCTTTAAACAGAAACAAAAGTACAACATATGTAAATAAATTGCAAATGAACTCCTTAAACAATCATTGCTGTCCTTTGATTCTTTGTATCTGCTCTTGACATACAGCATTCTTCAATGATATTATTAGCAAATTTAATACACTTGTTAAGTGCAATCTGAAGCACAGTTCAGACAATTAAACTGAAAGTTTAGAGTTTCAAGGCATGTATATGAAATCAGATTAATTGTATTATTTTAACGATCAGCTTTATTCGCACATAAACTTAAGAAATAATCAATATTCTATCGCCACTCTACCAGCGATCGAAACACAATCGACGATAAGCAAATCAACACACACGTAACTTGATAACATTGATATTTGCTACAGTGAACTACATTTAACTTGAAATAGCAATGAACAGATAAACACAGTAAGGCCACGGAATCACTCTGTGCCGAAAACAAACACATTTGCTGAATTATGTAAAGTTTTCTTGTGTCCAGTTCTTAGGTTTAGGCAAAGAAGTTGCATCAGCCCCATCTCACGAACCAGCATATTCCTTTTCTTCCTTTATTTTCCGCCCCTCACTCCGATTGGCTGACAAAGTATTATTATTATTTTCATTTATTTCAGTTTGACATAACAGTGTGACCTATACCTGGTCAATTTTATTGACTATGCTCTTGGGCTGGTGCACTCTCCCTGCACTATGGGATTTAGCAGTGCCTCCATAGAGTCTCCATATATTTTTGGAAGGCCTGCATGCCCCAAGCTTCGGTGGCCACGGAGCTTGTCTCGCCATTGACCACACCTGCCATGACTGACCCAGACCTAGCCTTCCCTAGACAGATGGTCCCAAGTCTAGGGGTCTCAGTGCTCACCAAAGTTGTCTGCTCATTCTGTCACGGCCATGGAGGCTCCAAGTGTCTGAGTTCCCTGTGGTCCTTTGGTCCTGCTTCTTTTCGTTTACTGTGTATTTAAGACCTGGTTTCCCTGTGTTTCATTGTCAGTTGTTAGATGTGTTTGTTTCTGTTCCCCTGGATTCTGCTTCCCTGTACTCTGTTCATGTTTTGTTTTCTTTTATTAAAATGCTGCATTTAGATCCTTGTTTCCTCCTGCTTCCCTTGAGCTACATGTTACACAGATTAACAATCAAAGTGTAGAAACATCTCAAAGATGATTCAAAGAAACTGAAGTACCATAGAACTGCAATAATTATTTACATTTTCATTTTAATAAAGTTATCATAAAGCAGTTTTTTCTATTATTACAGGGTATGGACCGTGGATTGATGTGAAAAAAAAAAAACAAATGTACTATATCTCTCAGTTTATCAATATCTCTCTTTCTCTCTCACTAGTGTATTATTGTTGCATTTTATATATATTTTATTTCAATTTTTTATTGTAAAATTATTTTTTCAATCTTTGTTGCTTGCTCTCTCTCTCTCTCTCTCTTTGTTTTTTACTAGATTTTTAATAAAATAGTGGATGAGAAAAGAGAAGGTTTGTTAGTGAATAGCTGCACTGTGCTGGGCCGCTCATTTCATGTGGAGGAGCCATGCTGAGCCTGCAGCTCTCTCCTGAGGCTGAACCAGTCAAACTCGCACCACTCCCTCTCTAAAGACCTCTGGGGGTGTGGGAGGGAGCGTCGTAACCCAGAAACCCCTTCACTCTCCATTTGTTCCATGGGAACTTGCAATGTGCAATCTAATCCCACTTCAGTGGGAGAGCAGCTATTGAAATCAGCTTTTACATACTCCACTCCACAAGTGGCTTTTGGCTGCTTCAGTGACTTTGAGTCTGGTCTACTGAACACTGACTGACTCCTGCGTGTGGTAATCAACATGGGAGAATGGAAGTAGTGTCTGAATGTACACAAAACTACAGGGGCTGTCATGTTGTTTGAGCTAGTAGACATAGGCAGCCAGACTTTTGAATTTCAGTATAAAATCTAGTCCTCACACTATTTTGGCCTAGAACCATCCACAATAAACAAATGTTTTATTGGCATGTTTCAACTAGTTTAAACTGATATGGTCATGGACAGCAGGTAAAACTATGTTAAATGCAAATAATACTTCTAACCATAAATTAATTCATAGTTGGTCAGCGCTCAAATTTATCTTCTTCTCACCTAGTACCGGCAATTCTATGCTATTTTTTTTATTCTTACTCTCATAAACTAGCCAGAATGCCGGAAAATTCAAATCTTGTCTAGTAACATTACACAGATCCATCTGGGAAGACATTTTTGTGATGAGAGCCAGAACCAATAACATGCCATATGGTTTGTATTTAGGATGTCCTGATCAGGTTTTTTGTGCCCCTGATCCGATCCAAGTCATTGAATAATGAGTATCTGCCGATACCGAGTCCCAATCCGATATTTGTATTTTCCAAGTGCTTGGTGCGCACTTCAAGTACATTCAAGTTATAAGTTAAAATACCAGTCTGTCAGTCACGTCCAAAGCAAGATGCAACCCATAGCAACTCGTAATGACAAACAATGTTCACAGACTTCTCTTCCTTTTAATGGTGGTTAATGGTTAATTGTGGACAGCTGACGGAAAATACAAATCGGGCTTAGGATTTAAACTGATACTGATCAGTTTAAAAAATGCTTATTCGGCCCCAATCCTGATCCTTGAAATTGGCTCAGGACATTCCTAGCTTGTATACAGGCAAAGATGCAAAAAATAAAAAATTAAATAACAATAGCTGCAAATTGACATGATACCAATATGTATCATGTACCAAGATGATAAAAAAAAAAAAAAAACATCTTTTGTTCTGCTTCCATGGTTCTCTTTACTATGTACTCTTGTTTAGCCCTTTGTCTAGTCCTCATTTTGTTAATTGTGTTCACCTGTTCCTTGCATGCTTTTCTCCATATTTATCATATTTCCTTTGCTCTTGTGTTTGCTGGACTGTTTTGCGCCATAGGCATGTCCTACATGTGTTTGTGCAGTGCTCATTATACTTTACAAGTGTTTTGTGCTCTTTGCCTGCCACTGTAGCTCCTATATATTGATCTTACCCAAGTCTTACCTTGTCCAGTCAAGTCTTGTCCATTCTTGCACTGCCTTGTCTTTTGTCTTTCTCCTGCCTTCCTGTCAACTGAACTTCCTGGTGTCTACCCTCTTTGCAAGTTCTCCATATTGTTTGCCATATTGTTTGCCAGCTTGGATCAATTCCTGGTCTCTGATCTTCTACCTGGCTTTGACTTTGCCTTTGCCAATGTGTTTGGCTTTGCCCTGCATCAGCAAGGGTGGAGGTGACTAGTTTTTTTATCACAGCTGAGGGGCTCACACTGAACAAATCCTTGTGGCCACGTTTGTTAAACTATGGGCTTGATGAGCCACATGGTTGGAGGGCAAAGAAAGCTCTGAAGCAAATATCCTCAAACTTCAGTCTCTCTAACCATGTCTTGACTCCCTGTCATGGTCACTGTCATTCCTGTCATGGCCAAGGAGGCCACCCCTGTCTGCCCAGCCACAGTTCAGGAGGCCAAGTCATCAGAGATTTCTCAGCTGATAGTGCCTCCCATCTTGACCAGGGAGACTATTCCTCAGATCTCTGCCTCCAAGACCACTTCCTCAGAATGCATGGTATATGCTACTCTCCCAAAGACAGCTGTCATCCTTTCCTTTTTCCATGTACCTACTCCGTCCCCCTGTGGCAGCTGTCAAACCTCTCCTGCACCCCATGATGGACACTGACCTTTCTCCTTCCTCCTTCCCTTGTGGTGACTTCTGTCCCACTCCTGCCTCTAGTGGCCGCCATCACCTTACTTCTTTCTGTCACAGCCCCAGAGCCTCCAGTGTCTACTCCAGAGCAGTACTACCAGGCCCTTTTGCCTCCCATTTATACCAGTGCCCCTTTGGTCTGGTCATGTGTCAATGTTTGTTTTGTGTAGGAGCACGTGGCTTTTTTCTCTGTTAGGGCTCCCCTAATGTGCTCCCCTCGTCTTTCCTCTTTGTTTACCTCTTTTTACCACACCCCCTTGTTTAGCCCTTGTCTAGTCCTCGTTTTGGTAACTGTGTTTACCTGTTCCTTGTGTGCTTTCCTCTGTATTTATATTGCTTGCTTTCCTCTTGAGTTTGCTGGATTGTTTTGTGCTGTAGGCCTTGTTCTAAATGCATTTGTGCTGTGCTGTTTGTGTTGAGTGTTTTGTGCCTCTTTGCCTACTACTCAAGCTCCTATATCTTAAACTAAAGCCGGCCATGTGTGATTTTGCAATGTTTTTGTTAAATACCAACTCTCACTGTACAAGTAAATTGCATGCAATATAGAGCCAAAGCTCACAACTTATGTGCCTGGAACTGTGTAGCTTTCATCACTTCCATTCATACCACATGCCGTGTTGCCATGGTTTGATTTCTGTATTCACAATGTTGAGTGCATGGGAAAAACGTTAGTTTAGGGCAGTCGGTCCATAGCTCTGCTTCAACTGTGTGATACCCTCATGAGGAGTGACCAAAATTTCTGACATGTCAGAAATTCATCCCACCATCTGATTGCAGGTTGGGAAAGGGGCCGTTACCCCCTGTACATGGCACAGCAAATGACGCACTACTGCTTTGACTTCACCCTTGTGTTTATTAATTCTGTTATTAAATTAAAAAACAAATGTAGGAACATAACTGTGGATTTTTTATTTTAGCAGCTGAAGCAAATGGTAATGCAAAAATTATATTTGTTGTCATCTATGATTGATGACTTCCACTTCTGTGAACCCTATAAATGTGAAAATGATCCATATCAGCAAATGCAAATCTGTCAAGTGTTTTGCAAAACAACAAGCATGTGCACAACATGTAAATTTAATCAAATGTGTAATTTTATAATGTAAGTGCATAGTAATCAAAGACAACTACTGGTGCATACCAGGATCAAGCATATGATGCCTTGACATTCTTGCTAGGTTTCTTGTTAGTTTGTAGAGCAGACATTGTCAAAACAAATCTCTGAAGCACTTATTGTATCAGCCAGGGATCTTTGTCTGGTGTAAACTGGGAAGTTACTGATTTTCTAGAATTTCCCAGTAGATAGAAAAAAAACCTGCGTACCTGACTCCTGGAAAAGCCAAAAAATAATTTTGGAACTTGCTATTTGTTGCCGAAAGCTCTTGCTGTTTTTGTGTGTAATATGCATCAAGCGGTCAATTAATGGTGTGCCATCTGAAGCTGAGACCATATTAGCAAGTGTCTACTATATCCTACCTCTATTTATGTCTTTTTCAGCTGGGGTCATCATGATAAGACATGGGAAAGTGTCCTCTCTTTCTGAAAACACCAAAGTGCCTGTCAAGGCATCAGCTCATTAGATAAAACAGCAGACAGAAGCTCATGATGTGTGGCACAGTGTTGACTAGCATCCAAACTGCATAAACTCCAAGCTGGTCTGTTTTGGTCCTGCTTGGTGGGATACTGTTGAGTGAGGGTGGTCCTTGACTGAAGACCCCACACTCTGACAGCATACTCTATTTGACCTCTGCAACGCACACAGCAACGCTCACACACTGTGAGCCTTCCAGTGTGCTTGTCACTTAAACCCACAGCTGAAACAAAGAAAGATGCAAACTTCAGACAGCCACAGACAGACGCTTCACTCTCACCTCTCTTTCTCACAATCACTCTCCTTTTTGCAACTCCACATCCACCCACCTAACTGAGCTAGCGAATAAAATAAATAATAAATTGTATCTATGGATGCCTTTTAGAGCACTCAAAGACAAATTATAGCATAAAACCAACTAAAATGAAGCAATATACTGTATATAAAAAACATTTATGTATGTAATAACAGTATATAAGTGTCATTTTATGGACCATGGTTGACAAACACTTTATTTCCTGCTCTAAATTTATCCAGCTAAAGCTTAATGGTCTTAATAATTTTGACAGTTTTTCATAACTGTACCTGTATTCTTTAAATAGCAACACCCGGACAATAATAATTTATTTCTACTAAATACATACCAGTCAACGTGCCCCGTTTTCTTTCCTCGCAGCTCTTGCATTATGAAGTAATATTAAGGTAATACTGTACCTGTTTCATGCAATGTTACGTCGTTCTTGAATTTGATTTAAACCACTTGCATACTTGATACCCTGAGATAATATTTGATCCACAATGAACACATGCCATCATTCGAGGATGGAGTCCGCTAAATGGTTTATGTGGCCTCCAAGGATTGCAATATGCCACTTATTTAAACCATGTATTATGTTGCAGTAACCAGCCAAGTGGCGAGTCTTTCAATATTATATAGTGGTCAAAGCTGAATTTATTTGAATTTGTTTATTTTGGGTGAGCCATCTGAGGTTGAGAAGAATGAATCTTTCACACTATTATTGTTTATTATGAGTGAATAAAACTACTTAGAAAACTAGATTTCATTATCTCAGTTCATTTAGAACTGACAGCATAAAGCTTTCATCGCTAGAAAAACATAGTGTTGTACATGCTGCACGTTTTCATTTCCATCTGGAAAACATGAGGAAGAGGCAGAGAAAGAGAGTTAGAGAGAACGTGACCTCATCGGCTAGCAGTTCCTTTTCATATTCATTCTTGCTGTGCACATCAAAGACTTTCAAAGGCAACCAAGAAAAATATTCCTTCACAGCGCACCTGATCTGAGCAGGAAAGATTTGGATTATGATATGCAAATGGGGCTTTGTTATCTGAGCTGACATTCATTATGAAAGCAAGCTTTCTCTCGCGCTGACTTTGTCTCTCTCTTTGCACGTCGGCCACCCCTGTGCTCTTATTTAAGATCAAAAGGTTACAAACAACAAAGCGAGGCCTTGTTGAAAAACCTTGAGCTCTGAAGCGTTCAGCCCCATGTGTGTGTTTTGCAGGGCCGGCAGTGTTGAGCATTCAGCTGACGACCCGGCCATAAAGGAAACACCTGTGACATCAACATACTAAGATTTGCATCCTAAATGCTGTTTTCAGATGTCACTAAGCTGGTAGGGCTTTATAGGAGATTTTTACAAAACATGTTAGAATGCAAAATCAAAAGTAAGAAATAAGAAATATTTCATCTTATTAAGACCACTACAATTTACGATTTTCATGATTACACTATGTACATTTGCCTGCTAATTCTTATTACCAGGACACAAAAAAAAAAACATTTTTCTTTTTATTATTTAAATTTGTTATATGTCTAAGTATGTCTTAGTTATAACAGTATTTTTGTAGTATACATTTAATATACAGTTAGGTCCATATATATTTGGACACTGACACAATTTTCATGATTTCGGCTCTGTATGCCACCAGAACAGAATTAAAAATGAAACAATCAAGATGAAATTGAAGTGCAGACTTTAAGCTTTAATTCAAGGGGTTGAACAAAAATATAACATAAAATGCTTAGGAATTACAACCGTTTTTATACACATTCCTCCCATTTTCAGGGGCTCAAATGTAATTGGACAAATAATTATAATCATAAATAAAATGTTAATTTTTAATATTTTGTCGAGAATCCTTATATCCAGGTATAATCCAGGTAATGACTGCCTTAAGTCTAAACTCATGGACATCACCAGAGACTGGGTTTCGTCCTTTGTGATGCTTTGCCAGGCCTTTACTGCAGCTGACTTCAGATGTTGTTTGTTTGTGGCTCTTTCTGCTATTAGTTTTGTCTTCAGCGAGTGAAATGCAGCTCTATTGGGTTAAAATCAGGAGATTGACTTGGCCATTGCAGAATATTCCTTTTTTTACCTTCAAATACTCCTGGGTTGCTTTTGCTGTATGTTTTGGGTCATTGGTCATGAAGCGTCGTCCAATCAACTTTGTTGCATTTGACTGAATCTGGGCAGAGAGTGTAAACGCTTCTGTCTTCTCTCACTTCACTAAACACCAGTAACGCAGTGCCACTGGAAGCCATGCTCATGCCATCACACTGCTCCACCATGTTTACATATATCACATATCACATATATCACATAGAAAGAGGCCTTTTATGTGTCCTCTATACACATAAAAAGTTGGCTGACTTGAAAGCAGGTAAACAGAGGTGGCTTTCTACTTTTGAGTTATTAATTCACAAAGCTGTTTGTGCTGTGTAGTGTGACTGAGGTGTGCAGTTTATTAACTTCATAAAAGGGCTGCTATTAGGGCGAGAGGAAGGCGATCAGTAGTTCCTCCTTTCGGCACAGCAGCAAGGAATCTTTGCGGCTTTGATCTCCATCACGGCTAAATGTCTTCTGTGAGACAGAGAGCTGCTGGGAACAGGACCACATCAATTATTAACTCTCTTTCTCTCCTTCCATGCGAGCAAATGACAGCAGGTTTGTTTGCTCTCTGTTTTTTTCTCTCCTCTGATCCTTAATGAAAACTCCTATACCATCTATAGTAGAGTATACATGTCACAGGACTGGAAGAGATGTAGTGAAATATGAAATGAAGGGTGAAACTCTATTTAGAGTAACTATAAAAAGTAAATCAATTATCTGAAGTAAATTAAGGTATCTTTCACTACATATAATGTGTATTTAAACATAGTCAATAAGCTAATGGATTTCAGCTAAATTTAACCAGTACAAAAAAAAAAAACTGAAGACAAAATGACTGTGATAAATTAGAAGGTAATGTTAAAAAAAAATAATAATAATTATAATAATAAATTACTGTTTTGACAAACAAAAATGTGCTCTGTTTGAGGCTAAGTTCTCTGTAACATTAACTTATCTGTACCACATCCTTTGACTGAAGATTGACCACATGTTAATGATTTACATTTACATGAACTCTTTTTATTGTTAGGTTAAGTTTATCATTTTGATCTTTACTGTGTTCCTTTCAAGAATTTTGTATCCGTATCAAAAGCATGTCACTGTATCATATTATCAGTGGCCACTAGATGGAGCTACTTTATTTCCAACCTCAGTCATGAACCCTGAGAGCATTTGGTCAACTCTAAAAAATCACTCTTTCACAGAAGCAAACTGATGGATCTTAATCTTATCATTTAAAATTTGAAATAATAAATGTATGCCTGTAAATTGTGGTGTGTCCGGCATGTTTTAATAAAATATAATCTCAACAATCCCAATTCTCCAAATACTGCATTCATGAAATATGTTGTTGGCACAAGTATTCAGCCCCTGTGTTACAGACATTTGTTTAGAAGCAATGAAATGTGGATCAGTTAGTTAGAAGGCAAAATCTAAGCATCCAAACATTTAAATTGTCTTTGTTTAAAAGATGACAACAAGTGTTTAAAGAAGACTTTTATATAACGTAATATAATATAATATACAGTGTCGGGGAGTAGTTATACTGTATGTATTGGTATCACGTAAGTTAATATAAATAAATGTAACTGTAATCAGTTACAGTTACTGAGAAAAAATGGGTAATTAAATTACAGTTACCTATGAAAATTTTAAAGATTAAAAAGATTTTTAAAGATTTAAAGATTACATCTGAATATTTTCATACACACCCACAGATTAAAATATGAGAAACCAATGTTTCTGGCATTTTGGACACAGAATAGGGCACATGCTTATTTGATAACTGTTTTATTTTCTATTTGGGTTTATGTGTATGCTTATTTTTTTTAAGATTTGCTTTTAGATGCCAGTGTTTCCTGTCATAGCTATGCAACGATTTGATTTGAAAAACAGTATCATAGCTATTAAACAATTTCTTGTTATGATGTTAAATCTGTATTTAACCTCAGAACGATCTCAAAGTGAAAAGAGGTGCTAAAGTCTGATTTTGAGGTGGCTGTGCTTTGACAGTGTTAACCCTGCCTGGTTTAAATGTTTCAAAATTATTATAAGTTGAAAATATTTGTTAGAAATTTAGAAATGCAATCAGTTACATTACTTTAATAAAGAAATTGAAATAGTTATGTAGGCCTACTTATTACATTTTAAATAGAGTAACTTGTAATCTGAAACCTATTATATTTCCAAAGTAACCTTCCCAACACTGATATATAATATAATATAATATAATATAATATAATATAATATAATATAATATAATATAATATAATATAATATAATATAATATAATATAATTTAATTTAACTCTCTACTGCATGCATTTTGATGGTACATGATAAAAAATTATTCCACATCATTTTTTGGTTTATTTGGGAACATTGTATTGATAAAACATTTTCTTGCATCTTCCCTTTTTTTCACACATTATTTGCCCGTATGTATTGTCAATGGGAAATCCTAGTTAGGGATGGGAGCTGTGGACCCCTGCTTCCTTACCCCTTATTGCACAACGTTTCCTTAGAAAAACTGAATTTCTGAACATGCAAAATAAATAAAAAAATCATAAAACCTGTCAAAAGTTTTCTCTACACCTTCATACACACATAAACACACATATTTTTTTATGTACAGTTCATGTCATTTTAAATAAGATTACTAAAGCAAATAATCTTGCCTTCTTCTCACACCATGTGCTCCTGTGACCATGTGTCAGAACAGGACGTACCACCTTCAAATGGTGCTTGATAGTGACTTCCACACCTTATTGGACTGTTCTTTGATACTTTTCAAACATTTTAATTGGTTGCAGTCATTTAAAAAAAAAAAAAACATGTACTGAACATGGGGCATAACAACGCTATGCTGTAGTGTAGAGTGATAATATAATAATACAAAATTAATCCAGCAGGGGTCGCTTCTGTCCTGCAGGTTCGTCCAGCTCACCAAAACAAACACACGCCCTTGCAGCAGACATTTTAATCCATTCCAGAGCGAGTGAACGTAGACGTGTATCATCGTCTCTCTCGAGTCGGGGTTTGATTGCTACAGTCTGACGCGTCTGTATGGGTTATTTTCGCTCTGCTTCCCTGATGTGCTGCTGTCACTGGATTATAAACACAGACATGATCACATCTACGGACGGGATCGATTGTGGACGCACACGTGAATATATAACGTGCTGGATGAGAGTCTGCGTGTAGTTTCGGCGAGATAATGAAGATGTGTAATGGTAAGATCGCGCTCACGCCCATCATCATCTTCATCTCTGTGTGTCGTTGCTATAAACCGCATCCCTGTCTCAAGACACAGACGAGTATCATAGCAACCGAAGGCAAATCTTCTGTGTCAGTGATGTCCGATGTCTTTCATCGTCCGTGGATGCGTTATAATGTCTTTTAATTCCTGCTGCTGTGTCATGAGATTGAGATGCGGCTGATAGTTGACTGACAGCTGTTAAATGAGTTACGAAGAGTAAGGTGGTGGCATCAGTAGGTAATACCATGGTATTGGATGATTATCGTATTCATATATTAACGTACATGCCACTTAAAAACACTAGGGAGAACAGTAGCTACTCTGCCGTTACCATGATATTTGTGCTTAAACCGGTGTGTTATTAGCATGTTACATGTCTAGAATGTTTGATACCATGTCCAAAGCCTCGACAAAGTACTTTTTTAGTGATTTCTTTTAGATCCACTATTTTTTTTAATAATGCCATTTTCATCGAGAAACATATTTTGGATTTTAGATGATCAGATTAAGGACTGGCCCCTATGGTAACTATACTTGACATAGTAACCATATTTTTCAAATGACCATAGATTCCACAGAGATTGTTACAGTAAATTTGTGGCAACTTGCTCTCAGCCACCTGTTATCATCAAAATCAGCAGTGAAAAATAATGGCAGAAAGATTTTGTGAGTTTTTTTTTTTTTTTTTTACATAACATCCGAAGCAATAACGCAGAGTCCCTAACATAAAGCCTAAGAGACTGATACATTGGGTCTGTTTTGTGTGTGAATATGTTTGCATAAATGTGTTGGATAAATTGTCTAGGATTGTAATTCTCAATGCTCTAAAAATAGTAAAGATCTTGTTTGCATTGCAAACACAAGATAAGGCCAGGATGATTGGTGATATGCTAAATATTTGTTTCAACAGTTGTTTTTGCATGCTTTCTACATTTCAAACAATGCAAAGCATTGAATGTCAAGATACGCTTAGTTAAGTTTTAGATTATTTAGACATACTTAGTGCCCTTTACATATCAGATGATAATTCAAATACATTTACTGTTAAAAGAAGCTCGGTTTTGAGGGATGGTAATGTGACATCCATATTTCAGTCTTGAGTCAGCTCTTAATATGTAGATATATTGTGCCACACCACTAATATACAATAAATAATTGTACATACATATTGCCAGTTTTTGGAGCTAAGCTGTGTACAAAAAAAATGTAAAGGAAGAAAGTTAAAGAAAGCATTTTCATTACGAAGCAATGAGATTCGAGTCCATATTACTGCATATTGATATTATGCACATTATATTAATAGTCTTGACTAAAGGGTGTTAGGTATGACACACAGGATGTATTGCTATTTATAGTTACTACTACTTGCAAAATATTCATAGCTTTTAAATACAGTTACTACGTAAAAAAAAAAAAGCAAAAAAGCAAAATCATAGAGTCATCTTTCAACTAGAAGATCTGCTCTTTGACATGTTAACTAAGCTTAATATTTGGCCTCTATAGGTGCTATAAGGATTTAGGGAGCACTTTATTTTACAGTACGTGTACTTATAGTGTACTTACAGTGTACCTACCTAAGAAAGTACTGGTAATATAAGGTAACTACATGTACATCATGACTATATTGATCAGTCAGGATGTAATGTAGTCATGATGCACAATATAAAGCTAAGGATGCATTTCAACATAGAATAACAGACAGTTCATTTCTGTGAACGTTAGACCTCTGATGGCCACAGGGTTGGATAATGACTGATAGTCAAGTGAAGTCAAGCCACCATTATTTGTATACAATACAGATTGTGTCAAAGCAGGTTCACAGTGATAAACAGGAAAATAACAGACACAATTAAGGAAACTCCGCTATGGAGACTTTTCAGATTCTGATGTAAAGCAGTATAAAAAGAACTCATAAAAAGAAAAAAATAAGTCATTATTGTAGTCAGATCAAGTCAGTTCAAAGTTGTTCAGTTCAGATCAGTAACAGTGTTAATTTCTTCACATTTTAAAGGAAGTCTTGTTTGGCTCAGTTTTACAAAAGGCAGCAATGTTGTTATTCAGCTTTAGTCAGTTCGGTGTTGATTCAGTTCAGTTCAGTATCAGTGTGGATGTTGCAAGAAGTGATTCAGCTGTAAAGCAGCTCTACAGAAGACAATAGTGAAGTCATCAAGCTTAAGTTCATTGTGTCAGTGGTATCAATGTGGTAAGATCACTATGTTTTCTGTAAGTTAAGTGACTTTCAGCCCTCAACTAAACGAGCCACAGGCGACAGTGAGTGGCAAGGAACCCAAACTCCATGAGGTGACAGAAATGTGGAAAAATCTTGGGAGAAAACAGGTTCAGTTGGGGATTCAGTTTTCCTCTGGCTTAAGCAAACAAACACGGTGTGATTTTGATTGAGGTAGCAGGTAGTAGATGACTGATTGGGTCCCATCTTGTCCTGGCATGATGTGTTCATAGCTGGCCATAAGGATCTGTGCCGAGGGCTCGTCTAGTCGCAGAGGTGTTTGCTGAGGCTCTGCCCCAAAGACCTCGTCTCATTGAGGTTTCTGCTGGCCGTGAAGGGCTGTGTTGTGGTCATTTCTGGATGCAAGGTCCAACATCTGGTCTAGATACAGACCGGATTCGGTTAACTACGGTAACCTTGGGATAAGGATGAGACAGACAGACTAATGTAAGTGTAGATCCCATCCTGCTTATGATATAACAAGCACATCGGGAGTTTAGAGGGAGTGTTCCCGCTTCTGGTTGCCAGTTCCTTGTAACACACACACTGTAGAGATTTATGTCTCTCTCTCTCACACACACACACACACACGCAGAGCTCATTAAAGTTGCATGAGTGTTGTTTGTATGTTTGTATGTGTTGAGTGACAGGACTAAAACAGAGCTCTCAGCAGCCTGAACGCGTTAACCTGCCTTGTGTAAGACATCAGAACAAACAGCCTGAGTGGCGCTGAGTGCAGATCTGAACACACTGAAGGAGCACCAAGCGCTCTGTAGACTGTGACCAGCTGCTCTGCATGCAGCTCACTGGCTGCTCTGTTATTGCTCAGGAGACTTCTCAGTTACTGAGTCAATTGTTGACATACAATATGAATACAGAGCTAATGTGGGTCAAATCATTTGTTCTTGGGAGCATTAGATGAGAAATGCTTGAGTGATTTATATGCATTGATTTTTCTGTATGTCATATACAGCTACTGTTGTTGATTTTGCCATTGCTGATGGAGTATCAAGAAGCATTTTGAACTATATAATATGTAGCATGACGTGTGTCTGTGTGGTGATACTCTGTTCAGTAACTATGATATAAACTGTAAACTGTGCCATCCACAGGCTTCTGAAGTGTGACCCATGACATCATGCTAAGACACGGTTGCAAGTGGAGACTAAATGTGGCCGTGGTCTCAACATAAGTGCTAAAATTGTGTTTCTGGACTTGTATTGATTCCAGTCATCTTTAGGGAATTGATCCACTAACCTGTTCTTGTCTTCACATTCATTATGCTCAGCTCTGGTGCGTTTTCACACCATACAGGAGTGTCAGACAGATTTGTGTGTTTCACTTCCGTCATTCAATGCAGTATAAGCAGCAGGGTTAATGGAATAGTTCATTCTTTTCATAAAGTATGATTTGAGGTTAAAAATAAATGCACAAAACCCAGGAAATGTTTCTAGGAATGCTATAAATAATCAGCTGGAACCGGCTCAAAATCACTTGCTTTCATACATGGTCTCTGAACCTGGCGATCACAGAAACAACAGCATTTTTATGAGAAGTACAGCGAATAAGAAAAGCTCAGCGGTGACCGCAGTCTCAGTCTCCAGTCCACTGGGCTAGAGTAAAATAACAGGATTACAAAATATATTGCAAGATATGTAAACTACCTTCTTAAATAACTCCCACTTGACCAAGCTGCTGTTCACTCTTCCCTCAAACGAGAGCATGCTCTTCTCATTAAAAGTGAAGGGTTGCCAGATATCACTAAAAAATCAATCTGGTTTAATAAATAAACTGACCCCAGTTATTGTGTTTTGTGTTTAGAGGAAATATTCTCAAAACCAGCCGAACAAATATATATCTGACTACTTTGGGACTACAGTTTTAAACTACAAAGGGACACAAAGGTTTAAAATACAACTAGTTTTAAACTGCTTAAACTAAAGTCGGAGCACATATTATTCTCATCAAGCCAAACAACTTCCAAAATGAAGTTAGTTCAGGAAGTCGGCCACTTTGAATTAAATGTGGAATGTTTGAAATTAATGGGAAAAAAGGGAATCAGGATGTCTCAAATCTTCTATGTGCTTTGTTTGATTAAGATAATTTGCTGCTCTGTGTTTGGTCATGGGCCCTGATCACGAAGATGTGGCTATTGTGGGTCACAGTCATAGCGCCGCCAGTTGGCAACAGGAAGTGTGGTACTAAAAGGCTTTGAGATAATACTCTTGGATTTACCTGCTTAGGCCCCGATCAGACAGAACACCTTTTATGTAGTGAGAGGTGCCTTTTTTGAATTGTTTTCTGTTGACAGTGAGCATTTTGCGTGCTGTTTATGCGCCCCGGGCCCCTCACGTTTTAGCCGCCTTCTGCACCTCGCGTTTTTTCAGGAACGCTCTGAGCGCCTGAAGTTTTTTTCCATTGTCCAATCGAATTAATGGAGATGTGAGCCTTCTGTTGTGGTGACGAAAGTTTAAGTCCAGAGACTGGAGTAGAAACTTTTGGTGTCTGTTGTTACCCGGAGCTGTATTTTTTAAGGTTTCTGCTAGTATGACAGTTTACTTAAGAGCAAAAACCAAAGATTTTAGAGGGCTTGCACGATAATCCTTTGATTAGACTGACAGGACAGCTGATTTGGTGGTTGAAAAAACCTTTGGCATAAAAAAACTTTTTTAAAAGTCACCAAAAAAAAAGGCTGTGTGGTGAGCCTCGTGTTTTCAGACCTAAAAAACGTATTCGGTCTGATCGGGGCCTTAAATTGCATGTGCCCAGTGTGCTCTGTTTTCCCGGAGCCAGCAGGTAGCGACCGCCGCTTGCAGAAATATAGTTTTTTTGGAACTTTACAGTCCATAGTTACTGTATATTTTTAATTGTATGGAAAGGAGCAGTGTGACAATTATGTTAAAAATGTGCACGTATGGTATAAATGATGACAGAATTTTTATTTTTGTTGAACTGCTTCTTTAAATGAGCATATGCAACTGATAGAGTAGATGGTATACTGCTGATTTTACTGTGAACATGTTTGAGGTTTGGTGTGTTGAAAACAGAAGCTCATGAATTGCCTCTGTTGTGTTCCTCTTCCTGTTCGTTTTAGATTGCCTTTGTCTCATTACAGTGACAGAGGGATTTATGACAAAATAGCTCTAATGGAGAAACTCTTTAGTGAAGACATGATCTGATACAAGACGGAGAGCTCTTTATTCAACTGTGATATAAAGCATATCGATATTTAAATGCTCTTTATGTATGTGAAAGAGAGCCGTGTGTGTTTGTCTGACTTAGCATGTGTGTTAATGTGCTGTACAGTTAAAGAAAATTCCCACATCACATTCTGTAAGATATGTAAGCAAGAAATGTGAAGCTCATAATTTTGCTTATATAAATGTTTCTGTATGTGTGTATTTTGAGCTGTCTAAATTAAAGGCTTTAGCAGTTGAACTAGTGCTTTAGGTGGAGGCTGTTTGTTCTGTGTAAACAGTGATTCACGGATACTGTAGTTACGTCATGTTTCTTTCTGGAAACACTTACATTATCAGAGCATGAGCAAAACTAACCAGCTGGTCATTACATGAGTTGAAATATTGGATATAACTGTAGATAACAGGTTTTGTGTATGATTTTATCACAATAATCTCATGTTAACAGGTGTTATGTTTAAGTGTTAGGGTTACGCTTTCAAAACAGTGTTATAATTGCATATTTGTTTATTTACCATCCATTGTAAGTGTTTTTCCATTAACACGTTTCTCGGCTCCTTTTAACTAACTGTTAAGGAGTGTTTAAACAAAATTTATAGCAGGTTAGCATGGGATCAGTCTGTGGTTAATTCCTCTTAACCCATGGCCTCATGAGGTTCATCAGGTCTCTAGACATGTACACTTAATGAGCTCATTATATAGAGCAGAGCCTGTGGGACACTGAACTCACTCATCTCTGTATCCATAGTTACTGCTGCTTTTTCCCATCCTCAATTCATAATTAACAAATATTCATTGTCATTCAAGTCAGAGAGTTGCTTTTAGTTTTGCAGTATATTTGCACAGTCCCCAGTTCTTGTTTTAGTCAAGACATGAATGAAGCTGAACAGTATTCATAATTATGAAATAAAGTCAAAATACTTTTTCTAGTAATAAACATAGACACTAGGAGTAGTAAATATAAAATCAAAATGGATACCCTTTTCTTTATAAATAAATGTCCCAGGCCTTTTATTGTGTCTAGTGTGTAATCTTCCATCAGAATATAATAACATTCTCTGCCTCTGAAACAACTTTTCTTTTCTGGAACTGTAGACACAGTTAGCATACTTTCAGCTGTTGCTTAATCAGGCATACTGACTTTTTTGAGGTCAAATGTACTTTCCAGTCAACGTCTCATGACCTTTTCCCTATAATATGTATGACACTGTAATATGACACGGTTTAGCCTGTTTTTTAGGTGCATTTTCCTCTTGTATCATTATTGTCATGACAACTATTTTTCCCCTAAAACTTTTCAGTGCTCTTACTAAACTCACTTTTATTGTCATTACAGCATTTACTGGCAAATGATGTGTGAAAATCTTGGGTGTGTGGTCCAGTCATCGCAGCTGTACAAATAAACAATAAAGCTTAAATACACTTAACACAATATAATAGACAGAGGAATGATATATAATAGAATAAAAACAAACCAAACTGACAGCAGAATCAAACAGTATACAACATATATGATATACATGGGTCAAAGATGAAAAGGAGTTTTCAATAAAAATTTAATTAATATGTTGTTTCATTTTTACATAAATATATCTGTTACGCTGAATGACAATGGAGTATTATTTCACCTTACTTACTATGTATATAAAAACACTTTTGTAAATTTAATGTGACGTGGACATCAAAATGGGACGTCTCGTCTTTGACCCACATATATCACAGTACACATTATTCAAAGAGATTGCCAGAAAGGTCAGTAGCATTGATATGCACCATGATATGCACAGTATACATATAGAGTGCAGTGTTATGTGGCATGTTCTGTTGTTAGGTGTGTAGTGTTGTCTGCATTGACTCTGTTGTGCTGCATCACCAGTCTGATAGCCTGAGGGAAGAAGCTGTCCATGATATATGCCTGGATGTTTTACTTTTGAGTCATTTTGTAATGTTCATTATTCTCAGTAGTGATTGCAATTACTTTAATACATTTTTTTTATATATATATAATTTTAATGAGAGTAAATTACAGGCAGTGCAACAGATGCTACAATCATGCAAAACACTTTACTGATTAAATAATACATAATTATTTTGTCACATCACAATAATGACAGTGAGAGAGTGCTGATTTCACATAAAAATAACGTCATAATGCAAATAAATTTATTGATGAATACCAAAGCCAACTTAAAATACGCTTCATTAACATTTTGTCAATTATATAATTCATATAATTTCTAGACCACAAAAATGACCGTCTGTAACTTTCCCTGTCTTGACGAAACCTTCACTGTGGTCACGGGTTTTACCTTACGGAGGGAAGCGGTGTGGGTTTGGCTTTATAGCCTGTACATCTCATTTGCCTTTAGGCCAGAGGTCCGTTAGGGGTTGCTGATTTGAGACTGAAAATTTGAGTATATACTGTGCGGTGTCCTCAAAAATGCAAATGTAGGTGGTTTTGTCTATAGCACACTATTTTTTGGTACTTAAGAAAGGTGTATATGTGTTTTAGTGCATATTGTGTGTATGTATTTCTGGCACTGTGAAGCAGAGCAGGTGTGTTTTATTACATAATACAAATAGTTATATCAGAGCTAAAGTGGGCAGAGAGCGCTTCTGCACCTGGCCTGCCGCTCTGCATCTGTCTCACTCTCTCTTTCTCTCTGTTTCTGTTCTGCTCAGAATAGTCGTCTGATTATGTTCACACTTCAAATCCGTTTACAGGCCTTTGGATCCCTGCATTTTGTGTTTGTCTGTCATATTTTGTGTGATTTCATAGCAGTGATGTGTCTTTGTGCTAGTTCTGATAACAGAGCAGTTAACCTCTAGCCAAACTCTGCTGATACAAGCTCTTATTTTAGACATTTCTTAGCACCCAACCCAAGCATTGACAAATATTCCAAGTCTTCCAAAGAACAGACCTAAAGTGATTACTGTTTCCATCTGCTGAAATGCTCAAATCACAATCACATTAGGTTTGTTGGACTTTGCCTGGATTTAACTGATTGGTGAGATTTGCTGCTTGGAAACACAAGAATGTCTGAGCTATGTGGTAAACAGTCTCGTTGGCTGTAACAATGAACATAAGAATGTTTGGGAATGGCCTTTCTGAATGGGCTTGTTAGAGCATTGCACAACTAATGAGGCTAAAGTTAATGTCGTTGTATTCACACAGACCAGAGTAATGTCGTCATACCCAAAACCGTGTGACCCGGTCTGAACCTAAAACACTCACTCTCTGTATAATTCATAACTGTGCCTTTATTATGCACAATACAATAAGATGATTGTTCTCCTGTTTTGTTGTTGCAGGAGAATCCAAAGTATAAGCTGTAAAGGCTGCATGCGCACCTTTTCTGGAAAGGGGGCGGAGACAGTAGCTCACTTGCATTTAAAGTGACAAACATGAAAATAGCTTGTTTTTGCTTCCACCCAAAAAAGGGGCATTTGTCAAAAGGGGTATATTAGGTCCCCTTCAAATTACACACTGTTCCTCACTAGGGCTGGGTATCGAGTTCGATACTTTTTAGGCACCGACTGAATTGCCTCCAATATCATAGAGTTATCGAAAAACGTCTTGTTGTTCGGTACCAAATTTCGATACCTAAGGGGTTAATCTCATCAACATCAGATGTGGTGCAAATTGATCAGTGTTTGACATCCGCGAGAGTGAGTCGAAAGCGTACAGAGCAGTCTGCTCTCTATATCACACGGTTTTGTTTACTACACACAGACTGAAGCACGTGTGACGCTCGCGATGATTTCAGCATCTGCTGTCTCACTAAATGAGGACATAAACACATGAAAAAAATCTCCAGAACTGCTCTGAGAGTCACTTGAGCATTTTACCTTTTGATTGGAGTAAAACTAGCATCATATCATATACACACAGAACTGTAAAGGTATTCACGGCAACCCGTCAAAATAAAAGTTTGGTTTAACTTGGAAGACACTGCGGCAGAAATATATAACTGTTGTTCAGCAGAATGTACATACTGCTACTACTAGCCTACTATTAAAATGATTAAAACGTTATTTTTTTAAGTAATGATCACACAACATTTCTTCCATGTTTTAATTTTAATAGTAAACCCCCTTTGTTTGCCAAAATAAATAAATAAAATTTGATTTTCAATAAGATAAAGATTTTCAATTTCTTGAATCTTTAACAACCTAGAAGTTATGATTCTGTCTGAGCTATGCGTTTTAAAACGAACACGCACTAGTGTAAACGTAGCCTAACAGATGTGTAAACTGAAAACTATTTGAACTTTATTAAAACTATTTGCACTGATTCATTGTGTTGGATATATTTTGTTCCTTTGTGCAGTGGCTCAGGAGATGAGGCTTTGAGTCTGTATGAATGTCAACAAGCTGAAAAAATAAAACCAAAGTTTTTTGAGATAATGTAATCTTGTTAAAACTGTTTTCATAAAATTGGTATCAAAAAAAGTATCGTTCAGGAATTCAAAGTATTGGTATCTGTATCGGTATCGGAAATATTTGAACGATGCCCAGCCCTATTCCTCACATAAATATATCATATGGCTTCAGAAAACTTGGAATGCTACACTATTAGTTTGTAATACATTTATAATGTTTTTGGTCAGTGTTTGTATTAAATACCTTTTTTATCTGCCTGTTACATGTTTTCTGTGGATTTACTACAGACCCTCTGTGTGTCTGGCAAGATGATATTTTGGATCAGCTCATTCTCAGTTGCTCGCCTATGTGGCCGTCAGACAGAGGTGCTTAGCATCTCCTTACTAATCTGAGTCTAGCTGATGCTTGATACATCAGCACTGCCTGTAAATCCTCAGCATCTCCTTTACTCTGAGCATGAGATGAGATTAATGGGAGATGAGCAAGTACTCATTCGGTTCTTCACATCTGCTGTCTTACTGAAGCATCTGGATATGAATTGTGAGGACTGAAGATAACAATTTAAAAGCTAAAAGCATATAGAAATCAGCATTTTACTTTATATCTGCAGCCGCACCTTTGGTTGTCAATTTATCCACGTGAATTGTAATTTAACTTTTTTTGTTTACCCATCTTGATTGTTTATAATACTATATATTATAAAACTATTGAAAAGGTTCCATAGTGCTTGTTCTCACATGTTCTTGAACAAGTTCGCTAAAATGGTTAAAAGTAGTTGTTTCTTTGAAATAGTTTTTGATGTAACCAGCTCTCACAGTAACACGTCTCTGTTGGTTAATTTTATAATATATATGCTACTCAAACATGCTGATATCTTGCTGACCAAAAACTGAAATCTAATCTCTGTGCAGGAATATTGGATTCAGTATCCTTAACAAATGCACGTCTGAAGACATCCATTTTGTCAGGTATCCAAAACTTACAGCAGATTTTTGTCTGTTCCCTAAAACCAGTTAACAAAACTATATTTTGTCTGGTACCAAAAACTAAAAGTCTTCAGCCTGGGAGGTCTAAAACGGAAGACATGAAAAAGCAGGAAGCAGTAGACAAAGTCACAATAAAAAAACGAACAGCGTTTATTGAGTAATCTTAGTTGCATATGTTTTAGTGCTTACTTCATCCCTACTTTGTCAGGATTTTGTCTCTACTGGACTTCGTCCTGTAGTCAGTCTGACCAGCACAAATCAGTACTTGCTAAGTCATGACATTTCAAATACTGTTTGTGGTTCCAGGTCCAAGCATCTAGTCAATTTAAAGTCAGAATGCAATCTTAATACCCGTCCATGAGCACTATTTATTTAGAGCACACTTTTATGTATACCAGCTTTAAGCTATAGCCTAAGATAAAGCCTACTTATCTAGATTAGAAAAAGGTTAGGATCATACATTTTTTGAGGAATACTCACACATACTAGCACCATTTGTTGTTTGCTTTTGGGATCTTTTTTGATTTGCTTTAGATATCAGACTTAACTGGATAAACATATGGATAAATATTTTCAGACATATGTCTTTTAGATTTTCTGTGTTTCATGTGTTGTCTGTGTTACATGTATGAAGCAGGTTATGTTAGCCACCTGTCAGTTTTTCTATATTTACAATATTATTTATATCTGGTTACTCTAGTTCTCGCTTTCATTTCTCTTTCAGTATCTCTTCTGTTATCCAGGGAATTCAAATTCTTTTTAAAGTTTCAAATAAGAAGAAAATAGTAGTAAGAGGAATTTTATTCTTAAATTTTGTAAATCCGACCCCTGGTCTCTCCTTCGGCGGTCAGACGTGTGATTTACGGATTAATTGAGCTCAAGTTTCCATTATGAAGATTGCTTTTAAAATCCCTCACACTTTCATCCTGGGAAACACCAAGACAATAAAATGTCTGTGAGCTCGTGATTAAAATCAGGGTGTTCCCTCTGTAGGGCATAGAAACTTAATAAGACCCCAGTCTATTTCTAGGATAACATGATAATTACCTCAGTCACATGTCATCACCATTCTAGCAAAAATGATTGCCATGATCTAGGTTCTGAACATCTTCTACAGCTACTTGTTTTGAGTCTTTGAGGATCTGGTTTTGACTATTCATTTAGTTCTAACTTGATAGCAGAAAATCAGATTTGGTCCATCCATCCATCCATCCATCCATCCATTGTCCTGTGGCCCCGTCATGGGGATGCTAAAGCCTATACCTCGGGCCAAAGTTGGATTGGTCATTTTTCTCGGTAACACTTTAGTTTAGGGACAAATTCTCTCTATTAAAAGGTTACTCCACCCCAAAATGAAAATTTTGTCATTAATCACTTACCCCCATGTTGTTCCAAACCCGTAAAAGCTTCGCTCGTCTTGGAACACAATTTAAGATATTTTGGATGAAAACCGGGAGGCTTGTGAGTCCCATTGACTGCCTAACAATTAACATTGTCAAGGCCCAGAAAAATATAAAAAACATCGTCATAGTAGTCCATCTGCCATCAGTGGTTCAACCGCAACGTTATGAAGCGACGAGAATACCTTTTGTATGCAAAAAATAATAATAATAACGACTTTATTCAACAATTCGTCTCTTCTGCTTCGGCGTATTACCATTTTGGAGAACATCCGCTGAACGCAAACAGCGTACGCTGTTCTGTGTCAGCCGCACCGCACGGAAACATCTTCTACGTTTGTTTATGCTTTGATTTGAATGAAAACAGAATATCTGTTCAGTGGATATTCTCCAAAATGGTGCTACGCTGACTCAGAGGAGACGAATTGTTGAATAAAGTTGTTGTTTTTTTTCTTTGAGTACAAAAAGTATATTCTAGTAGCTTTATAACGTTGCGGTTGAACCACTGATGGCAGATGGACTATTCTGATGATGTTTTTTATACTTTCTGGGGCTTGACAGTGTTAATTGTTTGGCAGTCAATGGGACAGTCACAAGCCTCCCGGTTTTCATCCAAAATATCTTAAATTGTGTTCCGAAGATGAACAAAGCTTTTATGGGTTTGGAACGACATGGGGGTAAGTGATTAATGACAATATTTTCATTTTGGGGTGGAGTAACCCTTTAACAAGTTGCTTAGTAGCATGCATATTATTAACATATTGGCTTTTTATTAGTACTTATGAAGCACATATTCTGCATGACCACATATTCTACATCCCTAATCCTACCCAATACCTAAACTTAACAATTACCTTACTAACTATTAATAAGAAGCAAATAAGAGTTAATTGAGGCAAAAGTCAGTTAATAGTAACAAAATTAAAGTGTGTCCTTTTTCTCATTTGTGTGTTAAGCCAGTGTTTGTTCACATTGTGTATAGCTGTGTGTCCTGTTTCACATTTCACAAAGATACAATATTTCACCTGCTAAAACTGCTGTGTTTCCATAATGTTTGGATAACTGTTTACCAGCATTCATTCTCAGTTTTCCACACATGGTTTCATTCCATTTCATACCTGGGTTTCTTCCTGTCAGTGTTGGCATGACAACCGATCCACCTTCACGGATGGCAGATGTGTGTCAGGAGCTGAATCTTTTTGTTCAGGAGAAATGGTGCACTCTTTATTACCTGCAATTGTTTCGTCTCACTGCTTGTCTGATGGAGGACATGTTATTTTCATTTCCTGAACAGGTGGCTTTGCGTGGGCTCACAGGAAATGAATAAGTGATAAGCAGGAAATATTGAAATCAGTAACAGTAATATTAGTTGCCCAATACCTGAGCGCCTGAGTGACAGGGCAGCTGAATGAGCTTATTTGCTTATAATTATTCATTGTCATTTTTAGGGCTGGTCCAAATATCATTTTTTGAGCTTCGAAGCTTCGGTAGTAATCAACACCGAATATTCGAAGCTTCGGAGGGAGGGGCTGAACATATTCTTCTCTCTAATAAAGGCAGGAATCTCTGTGTGTCTGTCTGTCTGTTTGCATTTTTATTATGTCGAGAACCGTTCATCTAAACGACTTCATGCGTGGCGGGTGTGTTGCTGCGGACCCAAGGGAGCGCAGTGTCGCATTTGGTGCAATATGGACACGCGACATGTTCAGAATTAATAAACTTTTAATAAACTACAGAACCACGCGAGCCAGAAGCAGCGCGCCTCATGCGGGCAGGGTTTAAATGCTCCGAGAACAGACACTGCACTAGTGATACAAAACACACTGTTAAGAGCAATACTTTTAATAAGGCAGCCTAACAATTTTCTAACAAACAATTAGAACATTTTTCAACACCAACAATATACTTTAGGCATAGTACTTACAGAACTCAGGTGATTTTTTTCAAACTTGATGTACTGCTGTGGTAGGCCAGTTTCAAATCACATATTTGGCACACTGCCTTTGTCTTGTCCTCACTCAATTTAAAGTGCTCCTGGCCTCCCATACAGCTGAGGTCTTCGGCATTTTTGTCTTCTCTTCCAGATGAACTGAATCATGACATTCATGACGTTCACTCACGAATGAGAACCGTTTCGTGGGGGATGCCAGGGGCTCCAAAAAAAAAAAAAAAAAAAAAGAATATTTGAATCTCAAAATTGAAAATCGAATGCCAACCCACTGAACGAATATTTGAATAATGCTAATTTATTATATTATTTAAACAATAAATGCTGTCTTTAAATGTGTTTGGATGTGATAATGTTATTTGCTCTTTTATGTGTTCCAATTACTCGATTAGCAATGATAAAAATAAGATTTTTCTGCTTATGTGCTTCTCCCCAAATTCTGTCTGAAGATCATTTTGTCATTGTGTTTGTTTTAAATGGGTCATGAACTGAGAAAACCAAAATTCCCTTGATCTTTTGACATATAAGAAGTCATTGTACTATTAAAAACATCCTGTAAGTTTCAGAACTCAAAACTTTCTTGTTAATCTAAAAACAGCTTATATTGAAGCCAGTCTGCCAAAACGACAGCTTGTGGAATGTGCAACTCTATGATGTAATAGTGTGGTTAAACACTGTCTCCGCAGAAGAAGATCAACACCTGCCTCTGCATCACTGCCTGTTTAGCCCCGCCCACAGATTCGCGCATGTCATGTAAATAAAGAGAGAGGCGAACACGCAGATCTATGCATAAAACAATAAAGATACTCCGAAGACAACAAGATGCTGTGCAGTGCCAAGTTGTGGAAAAACACTCTTTGCATTACCTTCATTCTGATCGCAGTTTTAGTAAAGAGTGGAGGAACTTTATTTCTAATGAAGATCCAGACCCTGTCAGTAAGAACTCGGTTCTTTGTCCACTTCATTTTACTGCAGATTCCTTTACAAACAAGGCACAATTCAACGCAGGGTTTTCAGAAAGATTGAAACTAAAAGACGATGCTGTGCGACTATATTGGATCTGACAGTAATGTTGCAACAAGTGTGAGTAACTGTTTTTATTACGTGGTCACTATTGCTTTGTCTGTTATTACAGATCATTTGATATGTATTAAGTTATTTATGTGTTTTTGACTTAAATCACAGCACTATTACCCAATCATAGCAGTGGGCATTTACTTCTGAGTCTACAATCCGCGACGCAGATCGTTCTGATGAGGAGGGTCAAAAACAGAACAGAAAATATCTTATTACTTATAAATTATGATGTTTTTTATGTAAAAATCTTGATAATATTATAAGTGGACCTCAGAGAACAGTACAAAATAAAAAATAAAGGCAGTTCATGACCCCTTTAAGGCATCCATGTACTAGTTGAATAAATACATAAATAGCTAAGAAGAAGAGATTTTTGCAACAAATAACACTCAGCTATTGATGTTGTGGTTAGCAAGCACACATAGATTACTTACGACAAGTTGAAGCCAAAAAACTGTTTTGTTTTTTTCTTTCTTTCTTAATTACTTATTCATTATGCTTCTTTCTTATCTCTAGAACTCTGTTTCTTCTGTTCTGTGGCATCTTGCGATTGTATATTCTGTTCACATATTGTATGAACAGTGTGAGTTCTGTATTAAGATGTATCTATTTTTGATCTGCTCTGTTTGGAGATTGAACGCTCCCTGCAGATCTCAGATATTTTCAGCCCCTTCACAAGCACCTCCTGTGACCTGTGGGCTGAATATGGCCATCTCCCACTGTCTTGCATCCTGTTCTTCACTCCGCAGTGTACAGACTACATTAGTGCTTTCTGACTGCTCCATTAGACAGTCTCAGGAACCCCCTCACACACACACACACACAGTAACCGTAGGAAGCTCTACCGGGCCGGTGGGCTCCCATTGAGAGTCCCATCTTGCACTGCACACGCCAGTAATTTCATTTATTATGACATCGTGTCCTGACCAGACTGATAGGAAATTGCACAACAGAATCTTTACTGTTAGTGTTGAAAAAGTATGATGTGACTGAAGCTTCACTAGCCAATGAATTAAAGTCCGCTTTATCTGTTTTTAGTACACTTTCCTGGTGTAATTGTGCGAAATTGTTTGCTGTTTGCCATACTTTCCTGTGCAGGCTCATAGTTAATAAAAAGTGAAATATATGTTTAGGCTTGACCTTTAACCTCCACTTTCCGGTTAGAAATCCTTCTCACAAGTGGTTGGGAGTATGCTCTGCAAACTCACTCTGATATGCACTTACCACCATCCAGTCAAATCCTGATGAATAAAATAATCAAGTTCAGCCCTACATTATTTCATTGCTGAATATCTTGTTTCACATAGAAATGCATCACAGATGTTAAATGGATTGAGTTGAATGCTGTATATCATATTGATTTTAAGTGCATGAATCTCAGATGTCTTGGGTGGAGTTTTATTATTATTATTTTTTTTTTTTTTACAGTTCTGAACTTTAAAGACAAGATCCAATTAGGAGCCATTCTCTTTTCTTCTGGAATAGAATTTTCTCTAATCTGTCATTCCATGTCATGCACACACAGAATTTTCTCCTTATTCCGATCATTTGTCTATCCTTGAACTTTTTTACCTTCTGCTTTTTTCTTCTTTTTTTTGCTCTGTTAGATTTCATTTAATCAGTGATAGCTAATTAAGCGATATCACTCCATTCATCTGATATTATGCAAAATTTAGATAATCTCTTTAATTTTAGAGGGTTTGAAAGATAGGTACAGTCATGGCCAAAAATATCGGCACCCTTGGTAAATACGATCAAAGGTGGCTGTGAAAATTAATCTGCATTAATCCTTTTGATTTTTTATTTAAAAAATTCACAAAAATCTAACCTTTCATTGTATAATAAGAATTTAAAATGGGGGATATCATTATGAAAAAAATTTTTTTCTTAAATACACGTTGAACACAATTATTGGTACCCCTAGAAATTCTTATGAGTAAAATATCTCTGAAGTATATTCCCATTCATATTCACAATTTTGAGCACTCCAGGGTGATTATGAACATGAAATTATCCAGCCATGGCTTCCTGTTTCACAGAAATATAAATAGGAGGGAAAAGCCCAAATTCCCTTAATCATCCATCACAATGAGAAAAACCAAAGAATATATTTCTGATGTGCAGCAAAAGATAATTGAGCTTCACAAATTAGTGAAGTGGCTTTAAGAAAAGAGCTAGAGCAGTGAAAATTCCCAATTCCACCATCAGGGCAATAATTAAGAATTTCCAATCAACATAAAATGTTACGAAACTGCCTGGAAGAGGACGTGTGTCTATATCGTCCTAATGCACGGAGAAGGAGAGTTTGAGTGGCTAAAGACTCTCCAAGGATCACAGCTGAAGAATTGCAGAAAATAGTTGAGTCTCGGGGTCAGAAAACCTTACAAAAAAATTGCCAAACAGCACCTACATCACCACATGTTGTTTGGGAGCGTTTCAAGAGAAATTCTCCTCACTCATCCAAAAATAAACTCCAGCATATTCAGTTATCAGACACGACTGGAACTTCAAATGGGACTGGCTTCCATGGTCAGATGAAACAAAAATGAGCTTTTTAGCAGCAAACACTCAAGAAGGGTTTGGTGAACACAGGGATAAAAAGTACCCCATGTGTACAATGAAATATACTGCTGTATTTTTAATGTTGTGGGTCTATATTTCTGCTGGAGGTCCTGAACATCTTGTTTAGATACATGGCATCATGGATTCTATCAAATACCAACAGATAAAAAATCAAAAAGTCAAGTCAAGTCACCTTTATTTATATAGCGCTTTTAACAATACAGATTGTGTCAAAGCAACTTTCCAATATCAGAATAGGAAAATAGTGTCAATAATGTAAAATGACAAGATTAAATACTCAATTTTCAGTTAAAGGCATTTCATTATTGAAGTCAGTGATGTCATCGTCCAGCTCAGTTCAGTTTAAATAGTATCTGTGCAATTAAGTCGACGATATCGCTGGAAAATAAGTGTCCCCAACTAAGCAAGCCAGAGGCGACAGCGGCAAGGAACCAAAACTCCATCGGTGGCCCAGTTCTCCTCTGGCCAGATGAACCAGCAGTTCAATTCCAACTGCAGCAAAGTCAGATTGTGTAAAGGACTCATTTGGTTCCTGTGGTCTTGTCCCGATGGCTGTCTAGGTGACAAGGTCTTCACTGGAGATCTGTCTCTGGGGTTCATCTAGATGTCCTGATCTCCGCTTACGTTCAGGGCTGTAGAGGTCATCTGTAGGTGCTGATCCACCATCTGATCTGGATACGGACTGGATCGGGTGGCTACAGTGATCTCGGAATAAGAAAGAAACAGACTAATGTTAGCGTAGATGCCATTCTTCTTACGATGTAAAAAGTATATCGGGAATTATGGGAAGTGTTCCCGGATCTGGTTGATCTAATTAATGCAGTCTAACAATCCTTTAACGGATTTGAATATTAGAAGCGTATTACTGTATTATGTGTAAACCAGGTTAAAGAGATGGATCTTTAATCTAGATTTAAACTGCCAAAGTGTGTCTGCCTCCCGAACAGTGTTAGGTAGATTGTTCCAGAGTTTGGGTGCTAAATAGGAAAAGGTTCTGCCGCCTGCAGTTGATTTTGATATTCTAGGTATTATCAAATGGCCAGAGTTTTGAGAACGCAGCAGACGTGGAGGACTATAATGTGATAAGAGCTCACTCAAGTACTGAGGAGCTAAACCATTCAGAGCTGTTAAACTGGCAAATGGAGTTTTCAAAAAGAATTGAATAGAAGGGTGCCGTTAATTGTGGCCAATGTGTATTAGATAAAAACATTTATTTCATAATGATATTTCCCCCCATTTTAAATTCTTATTATCCAATGAAAGGTTAGATTTTTGTGAATTTTTAAAATAAAAGATCAAAAGGATTAACAATGCAGATAAATTTTCACAGCTTTCTTTGATCATATTTACCAAGGGTGCATGGCCGCAGGAACTAGGGGTGCTGAGGGTGCTGCAGCACCCCCCGCCGCAGGGCCGGGCCTAAGATTTTCCTTGAGCCCCTCGATCATCCCCAATATACTTGATTTTTGTGATAGTTTTGTGATTATATTAAACTGACCAGAAATATGCGGCTGTATTTTTCTTGCGCGCCTTACACCGCGCGTCCCGCGTCCCTACATCTGCCTCTCACTGACAGAATTTCATGTGAAATGTTCGCACGATTAATTTTAGATTCCAACTTGTAAAAACTATTTACGTCTTTTTCCTTTTTATGAGCCGTCTTCCGAAGCTTTCTCGCTTCTCAAGACAGCCACCGACAATCACATAAGCACAGCTCTTTAATTATCTGGTCAAACGCGCTCAAACCACTGTAGCCTAATCTTAACCACGCAAATCATAACGTTTTAGGCAATTAGCCTACCATATTATGTCATAAAATATTTTAATAAGACTGAATTTGTATTTCACCTGATCACATGTTTAATAAAACAACATTTTAAGTTTAATTATAAGCCGCATGTCCACGATTATTCAAACAACAAACAAATTATACAGCGAGCCAAGAACATTTACATTATCAAAGAACATCACTGAATTCAGTCTAGCATGATTCTTTTTTTTTTAGAGCACTCTAAAAAAAAAAGCTCCAGTTAGGCTATAATACCTAAGTGAAGCTGTCTGCAGTGTATGATTCATTTATCTCTTATTTACATCGCATGTACATCTGCAAGTGCACTGACCAACTTTGGCATATCAACAATGTTAATATTTAGTAAAATCCCCTTAAATTATTAAAGAAATTATATAACTAAAATCACAAAAGCACAAATATATATTGGTTGGCATATAACTCTTCATTCATTTGTATGTTAATCTATAAGAGTTTGGGCTGTTTAATATTAGGATTTTGTCTAAAATCCCCCACCGTGGCTCCACCCTGCAACATCAAGCCCCCCCCCAGCACCCCCCAGATAAAATATGTTCCCGAGGCCCAAGTGCCGATATTTTGATCAGTGGTGGCTTAGATCAGATCATTTTGATCAGTGGTGTATACGATTGTTTATAAATAGTATTATCAATTAGAAGATTGCATTTAAATGTATCCTGTAATTTAGATAACAAGAGTGTGGATAGATAACACAGCAGTCCATGCTTAACTGATGAAATTGAATTTAACAAATCATGTAGAAATTTAGCATCTGAAAATGAAACAACATTTTATCAAACTTTGAATTACCTTAATCTTTTAAACAGCGGAGAAGATAGTGATCAAACTACTCTTTAAATTCCCGAATATATGTACCAACACAGAAGTACCATTTTCTTTTTATTCTCAGAAAGTGATGAAGTAGTCAAATCGTCCAGTTGTGTTGGTTTTCTAGGAAATGTGTGTACTCCCTTGACCACTGCTTCTTGTAAATATTACCATATTGTTCATGTTATTTTTTGACAGACACCAATGATATTCAAATGATGTGGATTTGATAGCAGATGAATCATAAGGTATTATTTGTTTTTTAGACAGCAAGTATTCAGTGAAGTGACTGATGCCCATGAGTGGGTTATGTTAGTGTTTTTAGTTCTAATATTCCAACCGAAAGCCAGCCAGCCAAATTTTCGACAGATGTGATAACGTGCATTAACTGTTAGATTTTTGGGTCAATATGAAATGTGCTGGTGATGTTCAAAATGCTTTTTGCGTAGTTCATTATACTTATTTTACAGAATTAAGTTTATTGTGTGGCTGTCTCAAATTTGTTGACTTTTGAAAATCAAGTTCTTTTTTAAACCAGGAAAGGAGTAGGCCTAGTATTGATGCACAAAGTTGTTTTATTTGTCTCTTATATCAAAAATCTTTTTATTTTGACTAAAGATTGATTGATTGATTGATTTAGTGTTTACCATATTAGTATCAGTCTTCATAAGTGTGAGCTGGGAGGCAGCACTTCTGTTAGAGGACGAGTGGGTCTCTTCTGAGCCAGTCTAAAGCACTTCTACACCAAATCTTAAGCCTTACACTAAGTCTTCAAGCCTTTGATCCAGCACATTCCAGCCTGTGTGTGTTCTTGTGCTCTGGTACATGTAATAACACACACACACACACACACACACAAAAACCTACCCGGCATCTTTCAGTCAGATGTTCTGCTCCATCATGTCAGTGTTTA
Organism: Onychostoma macrolepis; assembly: GCF_012432095.1. Taxonomy (NCBI): domain Eukaryota; kingdom Metazoa; phylum Chordata; class Actinopteri; order Cypriniformes; family Cyprinidae; genus Onychostoma; species Onychostoma macrolepis. The sequence continues at coordinate 15,531,173 of NC_081157.1, read as the reverse complement.
TAATGGTGAGTCTTTCTTGTGTCTGGCTGCACTGTTCTGATGCTTCCTGAGATTGGCACTGGACGTTCACAACATTAATTGAATGCGAGTGCTGAATCTATGCCAGTACTGCAAATAAGCACTGTAATGCTGAGATGGAGTCCTCTCTCTCTCTCTCTCTCTCTCTCTCTCTCTGTATGTGTGTGTGTGTGTGTGTGTGTGTGTGTGTGTGTGTGTGTGTCGCTCTCTCTGAGGGAATTGTCCACAAGACGATCCTTTTTCACATCGTTCTTTCATTCATGTCAAGCGAATGAAAGAATCCTTCACTAAACACTGTTCTTTTAAAATGTGCTTTGCCATCTGTCAGTAAATTGTACTTTAAATATGGAAAACTTTTTAAAAATGTAATACTAAAATGGATACCGCTTTGATTTTGATTGACTGAGCGAAGTTCAAAGCCGTTGCAAAGATAAACACACACACCTTTCACCTCATTACATAAGTATTATGGCAGCACTGTCCGTGTGTTGCTTGTCAAGAAACTAACCTATAAGGAACCTAATGTAAGATTAATATTGGAAAACAATTTTCATTATTTTCAATTAGTTTTAAACCAGGTTATATAAAACAGCTCAAAACTTCTTAAAATGAACAGCGTATACTTTACTGAAAAGACAAAAGCATTATCTGACATTAATGCCAATTAAAAGAAAATCTAGCATCTTGCACCATAAGTTGCATGTTTTTAATATTTTTTTTTTTTTACTGATTAAGTAAATGTTTTTTGCTGTGTGTATATATATATATATATATATATAGCACTTACGTACCTAAAGCCATACATATTGTAGAGCACATATAAATGATGTTATTCATAATATTACATACATGGTTAATACGAATAAAGACTCTTTATACTGTTACACACACGACTTGGGCTTAAAGGCCAAAGTACACGTTTGTACTTGTTGCGCTCCGTTTTGTGAACAGTGCATGTGACGTACTTTTCGTCATAAGCACAGTCAGCTGACCACATGGACTTTGAGTGTATTGAGTGCTCAGAAGGTCTTCTAGGTAGTGTGCACAACGAACACATCCATTGATGCTCACAGTCAATGGAGTATACAGTACTTTGAACGGCTTGCACACTCAACTGTGCGCTAGACGGAGCGGAGTGAGAAATGAAGTATAACCAGGCCTTAAATGCTCAATTTTAAGTAAGTTTCGTTAATTGCGCTAGTGTCATTTCCTGATGTACCCACAGTTACACATTAACTACACAACAGCTTTGACAAACTAAGTGCAAATCATGGGAATTCTTTTTTTTCTCCCAATTCAATGAATTTTACTACTACAATATCTAGTAGAATGTATTCTGTAGTAATCGGTGTGTGATTTCACTGACATTCTGTTCTTTTACTGCCCACCCTATGTATATGTTAAAATAATGCCTTTACAAATACAGTATGTTAGTAAGATATTATTCATGAACTATGTAGGGGATATTTTGACCCACTAAATGTTCACCCTGTTACTGTCTAATCCATCGCCTCAGTGATCCTAATGGGATGCAATTTTGGTTCAGAAAGTTTTACTTTGTAATTTGTTGGAATTAGTCAGTTGTTAAAAGCAGTGTTTTGTGTTTTTTATACAGTATACTATTAAGGGCGTAATCGGTACGGGTCTTTCGGTACAGCATTGTTTTAACCACTGCAAGAGTGGAACTTCATTGGAAATTCCAGTTTTATATATCTTGAAACAGTCTCATCTTTCAAATTATGTCAGTTTTTTTCAGGAAATTCAAACGATCAATGCCGTTTTGGAGCTCTTTGATGTGGTGCGACAAATCGCCATATAAACACCTACATTTAAACGCCACCGCGGCGCACGAGTGAGCGTGATCATCCCTTCCTCTTTACTACTAGTTTTAACACGAAATAAACAAGAATAAACATCTGATGCCTCATGTAAATCGCTCAATCTGTTTCAACTGCGGAAAGACGTCAAAATAAAATGTCACGTAGGATTTCATTTACCTCAGGCAAGTCATCAGTGTACACAGCTTGTTAGTTCACTAGAGGAATTAAGTCTAGACAAGAGCATTTCGTAGACTATATACTCATTATATTTTACTTTTAAACTGCATTATGTGCAATTAAAAAATTTTAAGTGTTGATTATTATATTTAAAAATAAATAGTAATTAAATTTAAGTTTGGGCTCTGTTGTTAATTGTTGTTAAAAGTTATACTATATTACTAGTAATCAAAAAAGATCCTTACACCACAACCCACTAAACTTAAGTCAAACCCTACTCTTTAGACCCAATTTATCAACTGAGGTATGTATAATTTGATATCAACAACTGGCATCAATATTTCTAAGGATGTTTTTGTTGTAAATTAATTAATGGATGAGTGTTGATTGTCATTCTGTGCACTTCTAACAGTGAAATGTGATTTTAGATAAACAGGCAATTTTGTTAAATACCATATTTTTGATGATATATCACTAATATTTTATTAAATAGGGATGTCTCTTGATTCATTCAAAGTGAGGCCAAAAGGCTCCAGATTGTTGGAAGGACATGTAAAGAGCCTATATGGAGTTCATTTGAAATCATAAAAATTATAACGCTGCTTCTGGCTGTGTACCCTAGTTGAGCACTCTGTCTCTCAATTAAGGAAATACATTTGATGTGATGTCTCATCTCTTTGCTGTCGTTGTTTTAGTGCTTTACCCTTGACTGCTTTGATCAGCTTTAAATTCAGCGTTCTCTTTTGCTCCCTTTCTTTTCCTTGTTGTGAGAAACTTCAAACAGCTCTCGTCCCAGCAGTCACTCCCTTCAAAGACTGCCTTTATTATATATTCTTAAGGCAGTTTTAGTCAGCTCAGAGAGATCATTGCTATATGTAGAAAAACAGGTCAAATTGCCAAATGTAATCAGTGGAAATATGGGATGATTAATTACTGAGGTTCTTAGATGGTGGGAGATAGACTAAATAATTCTGAAGCATTTCTTGTGTGTGGCCAGCCATGACAGCAGGACATGTTTTGGTTTAGAAGCTGTGTTAGTTTTCTTTAATAATCATTAAGCTCTCCTCCCTGAGGACCGGAGACCAGCTGTCCTTTGGGAAAACTGTTAACAGCAATTTGCCTGCCACTGTTGACTTAACAATAATCTTCTTCCCCTTGTGTAGAGAGTAGAAAAGCAGAGTTTGTCTGATGCGTGAATCATATGAAATGAATGAAAAAATAAAGAGTGGGATGTGCACAATGCTAAAAAGAGTTGATATGCAATACACTGTGGAAAAAATAAAAAATAAAAGTGGTGCACAAAGACTAGAAACTGTCATTACCAGTATAAATGGATGAACATACTATACACAGTACCTGAAACAGAAAACTCTGCACTTCCACACACACACTTTTTTTGTCAAGGGGGAGGGCATGACCTCAAAATTAAAGAATGATGTAGACATAACACCAGCAGGGCACTTTATTAAAGGGACAATTCACCCAAAAATGAATTGGTAGCAAAGGTTACTCATTTTAAAACGAAAACGCACTAGTGTTAACTGAGTTTCTTTCTTTAGTTTCTTTTTACACAAAAGCTCTGTTTGGTGAAGCGGTCATAGCCGTGCTTTATTATAAAATCAGCTTCAAGAACCAGAACTATACATTTTATAAATGCATTTTTTTATACAGTCACATAAGAATGTAAAAATGTTATTTATAAATAAACTTGCAAAAATTCCAGATCTAACGATCAACATGTTTAGAGTGTTTTTCCCCCTTAAATGTATACATACATATGGTCAGGCATTCAAACATAAATATAAGCAGTAAAAGTATTAACTGTACTAAAATACCTAAATACTTTATTATCTTAATGTACTAAGTTTTATCTTTATTCCTGATATCTTTATTATTTATCTGTATAGTATCTTTATTTTTTTTAATTCCTTTATCTTTAAAATAACAAAAATACATGAAATACACACATTTTTATAATTTATTTTTCATCATCATCATCATTATGTTTCCACATCCTTCCAATGCAATCTTTAAATCTTTCCAAAACATGTTTGACATAAAAACAATAATTGGATTGAAGTGTGACAATATCTCACAATATTTTGCCAAAGCACTATACATCTGGTGGAATAGTAATATTCTTGGGCCTATCTGTAACACAAAATAAAAAGAAAATGTCTTTTGGATTCATGAAAGAGTGGTGGCAGCGACAGTGCATTGTACTGACTATAGATGAGCAATGCTATAAAACAGTTGACCTGCCAATTATAAACATTAGACCTAAAATTTTAACATAATAAATTACCATTCCACTTAAAAAAGTAATATTTTCTGTATATATTTTAAACATAAATTGAATATAAGTTGTTCGTTTGCGCTATTACAAGGAACAATGTACATATGACTGTTTAGTTGATTGTTTGAATTTCTTAATAAACAGAAATAAACAATTTTGATTCAACAGCTGATTCCTTACATGTCACAACAATCATTTATTTTGATCAGGCTTTAGAATTACTAGTAATTTTGGTTACTTGCTTACATGTTGCGGCATTATAGTAGTGTCCATATTTCACAACTAAGAACTGTTTTTGGTCTAACAAGGAAGTTTGGAGTTCTGAAACTTAAACTGTATTATTGCACAATGACTCTTATGTGTCAATTCATGACCACTTCAATTGGTTTCAGATGTGTGCTGTCACGTTTGGTTTGGTTAAGTTTTGCCCTTGTTTTGATTCATGTCTTTTATTATGTCATGTCTTTTAGTTTGAAGCTTATTCATGTTCATAGTCCAGTCTTGTTCATGGTTTCCTGTCCCTCGAGTTTCCCTTTCCTTTCTTGATTGTGCTCAGGTGTTCCTTGTTTGTGTCATTAGTTCTATTGTGTGTGCATAGCCTACATGTTTCCTTTTGTCTGGTGTCTAGATTTGGCTTTTATGTAACCTTCTTCTTTGGTGAGTGTCTTGTTTTTGGATTTGGATTTGTCAAGTTAGTAAAGTTTAGTTTGTGTCTAGACTTTGGTGTATTTGTTTTTGTATATCTTTTAAAAATAAAATAAAATAAATCACTTGAATTCTCAGCTTTGACTCAACCACAAAGTGGATTGTGCACAAACTGGTTAAGCTGGTTGTAGGTAAACTAGCTTGACTTGTGTAGGAATGATGGGTGACCAGCTAAAGCCAGCACAAATGTGTGAAAAATTTCCTTGTATTGGTTACCAGTAATAGTTTTAAATGGGTAGTCCACCTAATAATACTTTGTCATTTACTTGCATCCCAGATGTATATGACTTTCTTTCTTCAGAGAAGCACAAAGATTTTTAGAAAATAATTAATTTTTTAGTCCAAATGAGTGGGTTCCCAAATACTGATGCTCCAAAAAGCACACACTTTGTTTGTGATGTAAACCATATAATGCCAGTCAATGAATTTATGTATTTTGTGTTTCCCAGAGTATTTTGTCAGCCCTCAGACCCTTCAGGGGGGAATTATGTACACTTTAAATGTATCATTCTGGTTCACTTTAAGAAACCAAGAGCTCCATCCCCTTTTCAGTAAGCATTTTGAACAGGTTTTAAAAAATCTTTGCATTTACTTGTACCTGTATTTTAAAGTGGACTCAAACCTTAGTCCACATTACATTCACACTGTTATTTTCAGGAAGAAAATCAAGACCGAAATGTGCTCAGTTTATTTGGTTATGGGGCAATGCGCATTAACATTGCTGTAAATGTGCCAGAATTAGCCAAAAGACTATTTTTCATCTGTAGACCCTTGACAATGTAAAAAAGTCACACTTTTTAATCTGAGCATTAAATCCTGTAGACCTGTAAGTTTCTGTGGAAACAGGTCAACAATCTTTTCTCATTGTGAAATGCTGTAAACCTGTCCACAAAAATTTTAGAAACTATGCGAATATGAAAGTAAAGTGAATGGTACACGTTGCATTTCCAGATGTAGGCTGAACTTACAGCACATGAGATGAAAGTTTCCAGTATTAACTGAGGCAATATGAACATTGCATCATGAGCTGCACGTGTGTAAATAAAAACGTTGCTTAGCTTCACTCAGAAACACGTTTCAGTGCAACAAACTGTATACTTGTAAAATTAAATCACAGCCTTTTGTTTTGATAATTGCAGTCATGTCACAATTTTAATTCCATTGACATGCTTGCCAAAGCAATGGCACCAAACACAATGCTAGAGATCGTTTGTTATTATAAGAATTGTTTTCAGTTCAGCTGAAATAGCTTGTTTTTTTTTTTCAGTATAGCGATGATGAACTGATATGATGAGTGTGTATTATATAACCTTTCTCTTCTCTGCACCCACAGGCTCTGAGCTCTTCTGAGTGGTGCCATGACCAGTCAGGGTGGTGGCCATGCAGACGCACTAAGCCCCCCTTCTTCATCCTCCTCCTCCTCTTCTCGGTCCTCACCAGCCCGTAAGGTGCAGGTGCAGCGCTCGCTGTCCCGGGATACCATCACCATACACTTTTCTGCCAAGGGAAATGAGGAAGAGGAGGAGGAGGAAGAAGAGCTCTACGGGCTAGCTCTTTCCCCTTCTGGCCTTGAACCTGAAGATCAGACCGTAGTCACAGCTCAGGAGGCCAGCGAGGAGCTTCTCTCTGAAGGACTGGAAGCAGACATGGTCACAGGACTTTCATCCCAGACCCACAGTTCTGCCCTGGCTATACAGCACCCCTCCATCAGTTTGGGTTGCACGTCCACTTCTAGTCTTGCTAGCTTCTCATGGCCCTCTGAACAGAGGTCGACTGCCCCCATACCTTCCACCCATTCAGCTTCATCCAGCTCATCCCCAGCCAAAGCCTCTGGCCTTCCCTCAAAGCCCTTCTTCAGCCTAGTCAAGTCCCTTTCCACTGAAGTGGAATCTCGTGAGGTCGCTCCACAGCCGACAAGGCACCGGCATTTGATGAAGACACTGGTTAAGTCTCTGTCTACAGACACTGCTCGATCCGAGCATGAGGCTTCATCGACTCATCGGCACACAGATTCCCGGCTCAATCTGCACCTCTTCAAACCTTTCACCCAGTCTCGCGCTTCTGCCGCCAGTGGAGACTCCAAAACCGCGCCCTCATCCCCCCTCACCTCACCTGATAGCCGCTCCTTCTTCAAAGTTCAGGAGGTGGAGGCACGTATTGAAGACACAAAGCGCCGTCTGTCGGAGGTCATGTATGAGCCCCTTCAGCTGCTCAGCAAAATCATTGGTGAGGAATCTAGTGGTGTCAGCGCAAACACTTCCACGTCCACAACTGCAGGAGTCTCTTTCCAGAGACTCAGAAACCTTTCCTCTAGCGCTTCTGAACTCTCCAACCTGTCTGCCCTCAATGGCCATTCAGAAAGCAACAACAACTACTGCATCAAGGAAGAGGAAGACCTGGAGGGCGAAAGTCCTCTTGAGGGGCCAACTGTTGAGCTGCCTTTGCACAAATCACCTTCTCTGGGCTTGGACAGGTGTTTTATGTCAACGCTTGCTCGTCAAGAAGATGAAGAGTTTTGCGAGCTCTACACAGAAGACTTTGAGCTCTGTACTGACACAGAGTTAGATGGAGAAGAGCCTCGTTCATCCCAAGTCCGACGAGGGAGCACAGGGGGATACAGTGACGAACCAACTGAAGGAGGGGAAGAGGAAGAGGAAGAAGATGAGCCTCCAGGAGTACCCCACAACGCACTGATACTTCTTATATCTATAGTTTACGGTTGCTTTGTGTTGCCACTTCCTACATATGTGTGTTGGGTGTTGATGGGAGTGGTGGCAGGATTCATGCTAGCAATTCTGGTGGTGTGGTTGTCAGCAAGAGGCAGATCTTCATGTGGCCGTCATTGCAGCTGGAGCAGAAGAGAGAAATGGAACCGGGTTCCTCTGGATATCAAAGAACCAACCATCTACAAGGTGGGTTCCACCCTGCTGTCAAAGGCGATTCTTGTGCAGTGGTTAAGGGTGTAGTTTTGAAGAACTTGAAGTTATAGGCCTACAAAATATTTTTGTTTATTCGCTATGCATTTCACGATGCTTTTATGGAGATAATTGATCATACCAGTTATATAGATGCCTTGCTTGGAAAATATGTCCTCATTGCCTCAGTTCTACAAATGCTAAATTAACTAAAGCAACAACAACAAATGCTTAATAGCAACAAAAAGTAAAAGAGTATGAAGTCTATTTTCATAGTATGCCCTAGTACTCACAAATAATACAAATTGTCTTTTTTCAGAAAGTGCATATGCTTGCTTTTTAAATTTACAAAATATTACTCCCCATTCCAGATTTGACTCAGACAGTTTTTATGACAGATCATGTTTTATCAGTAGGGACATTCAGTAGGCTCTTATGAAGACTGCTTTTTGATGATACTGGCCACTGTTTGCCATTTATGTTGAAATATTAAAAACAAAAATTGCATTGACATGTTCAGCAATCTGTCTGAATTTGGGACTTATCCATATTTAGCCAACTGTCTGTATCTATTCTTACAATCTTGTCATGGATGTGATAATAGTTGCGGATATATCATCAAGAGTAATGCAAGTACATTGTAGTATTGTGAGAGGTTAGCAAGCTAAAGCAGCTGATGTCTAGTCTACTGACTAGTACACTGAGAGTAAGTCTGTTGTTGTTGGCACTTTCTTCATTTTTGCTAAGCCTAGCTATTATGGTGTGGGTAGACTGCTTCCTGAATTGACAGTTGATTAAAGTCCTACTAGGGTGAAGAGTGTTAACCAGAGTCTTGAAAGGAGGCTATTCAACTGCTGAGAATGGCTGAAGGCCTTCACAAAAAAGCTAAAGACCAGCTTATCTAGTGTGGCCTTGTGTAGCTTTTCCTGGTAATATATTGATCTGGTCAGTTCTGCATTGCTTGCTTGAAATGTAAGATGGTCACATGATAGTCACTCTATGATAGTCACACTAGGTCATGGTGGATGTTGCTGATGTCATGTTCTAATGCAGGACAACCCGTCAAAGAGCGTTTATGAGAAATTAACAATATAAACTAGGCTGTCTCCAGAGGTAGTTGTGACACATCAACCCTCCGATAATACAGTTTCTGGGTACAAGCCTCCACTCCATTTCAAGCAAGAATATTGTCTCAACAGCCATTTATGAGCACATCTTTAAGCTAAGCTTTTAAAAACTCACTGTGTATGCTACCGTCTTCAGGCTCACATTCTCCCAGACGCCAGTATTTTCATGATTTAGTGAAGTTGAATCCTTGTCTGGCCAACTGAGATTTCATATGGTATATAAAGGGTAGGATCATGATTTTTTTCAGTAGTACTACAGTACACAGTGAGTGTATATTTGTGAGTGTATCGTTTGTAGTTTGCTTGTTTGAACACAGTGATATGTCAGAATGAACTACTTGATAGCAGCCAGGAATGCTCATAATCAGGCTCATTATCATTGTCACCACTTAGTCTATTGGTCTCTGCTGACAGCCATTTATCTAAACTGAACTGAAGCAAAGAGGCACCAGATCATGTTTTTTGGTAAAGCCATTATTCTTATCATTGGCTAGGTCCTTGATTTAAGTAAAATCTTAGAAATGAAGAGGGTTTAGAACATTCAGGGGTGTTTTTAATAAAAGTACCATAATTTATTTATACTGGGATTTTTTTTTTTTTTTTTTTCTCCAGCTCAAGAGCGATAACAGTCAAAATCCATCCAATTTTAAAAAGCAAATGCTGCAATCATATTAACACAGCACATAACTGCAGCGCATACTTAAAATAAAGTTTTTGTCTTTTAGTGGATGCTGAAACCGTTATAATAGTAAAACTGTTACCTCAGTTAAAATATTTCCATATATTTATTGTTTTAGTTTGTGTTCTTTGTGTTAATGGACTTAAATCATTTTATCACAAACAAGTGAAAATTCAATTCTTTTCATTTGCACCACTAGTGGTATTAGTCTTATCTCCATTTAACCTGACTTGTTTGAGTGGAAAAGAGAAATGTGTGGTAGTCTACGTCGTCATTTTGCCTGAGCTGTGTAATATTATCAGGCCTACCTTTGTTCGTCTGATTGCCCATCCTTCAGCCAACAAAGGCAGTACAGTCCTTCCTCATACTTGTTTACTTAACAGTGTTGTAATTAATTGGTTAATTTTGGCATTGTAGTGTTTTATTTTATTTCTTAATTTATATTTTTGGCATTTCTTTGCCTTTTATTTTGATTGTACAGTTGGTTGACAGGTAGTGTTTTTGTAGTGTTTTTAATTACATGTCCTGGTCAAGCAAAGCTTTTCAGGGTATTGTTCTCCATTTTGCTTTTAGGGGCCAAGTACTGATTGTTTGTCCGGTTTTCACTAAATTGTGGTCAAGTGGTCTACATAAGTTATCAAATGGTTTAAACAAATTATTTTGATTTTTCAGTTGAAGTTTCCTTACAAAACAGAACACAATGGTACTGTTTAGTCTGAGAAAGAAAGAAAAAATCACTTACCATTGCCTTTTATATTGGAAACAACAAACAGCAAAAACATTTAGAATAGATTGTTTCTCAGAAGGTGGAAACTGTATATGATGTTACAATGGTTAAAGGTCTGGCTAGTTGTAAACCAACAGTGTAGATTGTGTTTGGTCCCTTATTTACTTCTTGTTTGTTCTTTTTTTTTGTGGCCCATTTGTTGTTGTAAAATTTCTGTGCTTATGTTCTCAGGGTTGGATGAATGAGATCTACAGCTATGACCCTGAGACGTATCACGCCACTCTCACTCACTCTGTGTATGTACGTCTGGAGGGCTCTGTCCTGCGACTGTCCAAACCTAACCGCAATATTCCCCGCCGGGCAACCTTCAACGAGCTCAAACCTGACGTCAGCTATGTTAGCCAGAAAATATATGATCTCACCAACAGCAAGGTGGGTGGTAGACACGATCTCTGTGCACAGCCTGTTTTGTTGTTTTGAATTTCTGCAGTTAATTTACCCCAGAGCGCTTAATGTACAGGCCCTATTCAAACTTTTTGTAGAGAATTTAGTTTTTTGTTAATATAAATTAAGATTTGAAAATGTCTCTTTGACTCGAATTCCAGAATGTTATTTTAACTGAATTATAGAATATGACAGAATTTTAGTATTTAAAATGTTACTGACAAACAGGGAACCATGTTAATTTTCATGATTAATTGTACATTGAAACTTTTTTTTTCTTGCATTTACTGTAAGCGTCTGTGATACAGCATCTCATTTGCACAGAACAAAATGTGAAATCTGAATGTCTTTAAAACGTTGTTCTGCAAAGCTTTTCAAGAACAAAGCTTATTAAACCCTTTAAATGCGTACTATATGAACATTTGAGTTCTTTTTATTACAGATCTACCTGGTGCCTCATAGCCTGGCCAGGAAAAGGGTGTGGAATAAGAAGTATCCCATCTGCATTGAGCTGGCCAAGCAGGATGACTTCCTGGCCAAAGTGCAGGGAGATAAGTCTGACGTGGTGGTGGAGGAGAAGACCCCTGCAGCAGGAGACAGGCCTGAGGCTGTAGGCACTAGTGAGGAACCTAAGAGAGCGCACACAGAACCTGTGCTGTACCTGTTTGGGAGAACAGGAAGAGACAAAGAGGAATGGTTCAGAAGGATGCTACTTGCGTCCAAGCTGAAATCCGAAGCCAAGAAGCCCTCTGGCCTGCCTACAAGTAAAAAAATTTACAAATGGTCCTTTATTCAAATCATTAGTACTTTCATTAAGAAAAAAAATCTAGCGTCAGCGTTAGTTCTGGCAGGTCACATGAGTCAAGCTTGCATCAGTTGACTCTCAGCTGATCACATCTACCTATAGGAATACGACATCTATCACAGCTTCCCTACATAAGCGCTATTCAGTATTATTCAGCAGCTTTTGTTTGCTCGGGAGCAATTACCCTCCTCCATCCCCAACTCCTCCTTTCGCCACAGTCAGGACTTGGCTTCTGATATTCCTGTTGAATCAGATTCCCTAATCTTGAGTTATGTGTTACACTAAATGCAATTAAGTACATTAATGATCTGCTTGGTTCTGTTCTGTTAACCCTTGGGGGGGTATTATTATTGCTGCTCTCCCTGCTCATTCATGACAGACTGCATGGATGCGCAGGGAGTTCTTGCCCAGAACAGAACCATACCGCCAAACTATGCTAATTGTCAGTCATCCTTGACGATAGTGGTCCTGTCAGAAGTATATTTGCAATGATAGCACAATTCTGGGGTTCTCAGAAGTGGGAATCATTGTTGGGTAAACTTCAATAGTTTTGAGTGGAAACTGCAACAAATCTAATTTTTACATGATAGTGTTTGACTCTCCAAAATAGGAAAAAATATTCAAGAGGGATTGATTGCGGTGCTCAGAAGAGAGAAAGATGTTTAATTTGCCACCACTCCCTCACCTTTTGCATTAGAAACACTTTTGCAGCAGCATTAACTAGTTTTCTGAAATGTAATACCAAGGTAATATAACATAATTTTAAAAGAAAACCTAGAAATAGTAAATAACTGGAAACGCATCATCAGCACAGTCTGTGAAAAGGGTGGTCTATAGAAAATCTTTTTTTCATGAATGAGGACCATTGAACGGATTATACTTTTATCCATGATTTTATTTTTTTTTTTATTAATCATGCAATCAAGTAGTATCATCTCTCTCGGCAGGCTGTCTGTCTCATAGCCGCAGCAGCAGTCGGGGTAGTCTGGATGAAGTGCTCCAGTCTCATCCCAGACAAAAAGACCTTGATGCCAGTGTCAAACAGAAAGTTCTGGAATACAACGTCTACATGGCCAAATATGTCAGCCAGTCTGCAGGCAGCCCAACCACAAGCCCTGTTCAGAGCGCTGGAAGCAGCCCGGGAATCGTGAAAAAGGTACATAATATTTTAGAGTGTCCATTTTCCTAAAAGCAGTAATCTTTCATTTAAAAGCCAACTCTGCCTATCAAATACTGAAACTTGTACATCTAGACTTTGACAATAGCTACGTTTCCATCCACACATTTTTGTGAATTTTATGATATTGCAATAAAAATGCTGGATGGAAATGGCAGTATGTGCATAAATTCTTAAAATGTGCATAAAAACATTATTTCAGTTTAGCCAGATAGATTTTTAATCCAATAAGACAACATGTGGAAACATTTTCCTGAATAATTTTGGTGCAACAAAAGACAATGTGACTGGATAAATGTACTAACCCAGTCTCTAACTGCACCAGTCTCGTCGCACACCTTCTCGCATGTTATTTTAATCATTCTGAAATGCCAAAGTCCGTCATAAAAATTATTTGGTAGAATTACTTCCCAGAACTGTCTCAAATGATCACATTTGTAAACGTCAGGCATACGAACACACGATAACATGACAGCCTTTATCGTTTCATTTGTGTTGCTCTGAGGTGCAAATCATTCATCACGTAGAGCGAAGAAAAAAAAAAAAAAGTCTTAAACTTTGTTTTTTATTATTAATACTAGTGACGATTTTGTTCTCCTGAGTACATGGGATGGAAAGGGTGCTTATGTTTTATGCAATATTCTAATTGAGTTAAATGTATGTTTGTCACACAGTTCCCAGCCAGTCGTGAGCAGGAGTGCGAGTCTGAAGCCTGGGTCAATGCACTTTTAGGTCGCATTTTCTGGGACTTTCTTGGAGAGAAATACTGGGCAGATGTGGTGTCCAAAAAGATCCAGAAAAAGCTGAGTAAGATCAGGGTGAGTACAGATAGGTTTACTTGTCTTGACTGCATATTTGATTAAAACGGTAACTTAATGTCTTGATTATTACAGCTGCCATACTTCATGAATGAGCTGACCCTCACCGAGCTGGACATGGGAATATCTATTCCCAAGATCCTCAGCTCATCCAAACCATCTGTGGATCACAGAGGTAAGGCCTGGTCTGCAATTTATGATTTATGCTTACCATTGCTAGTACTGTTGTAAAGGAAAATGGTTAGCTCATAAGGGGGAATAATTACGATTAAATAAAGATAAAAAAGTACTTGGTCTCAGACATCAGAATGTAATAAACATGCAGAAGTAATCGACATGATTGGGGGCTCCAACTTATACGAGCATGAACTACAAATAACGTGTGCATACAAACAAGACTTTAACTAAATCAAACACTTAACCTACAGTTTACTAAAGTACAGGTTACAGAGTTTAGATTAATACAAATTAAATAAGGATAATTATATGACAAAATTGCACACTATATTAAAGATTTAAAAAGGTGTTTTAAAGTTCTCTAAAATTATTTTGGGTCTTAAACAGTCTTATCTTTCTATGGTGTCTTTGCTGCTAGTTTCAGTTTAGGTAGTTCCACAGACACTGGCACCTACAGTAGTTTGCTTGTTGGGCGTGTGGGATATTGTGGATTAAGTAAGGAATAATTGATGATGGGCCATTAAATTATTAGAAAATAAAGCACGATACTGCACATCAAGACATTGTTCAGATTATGTATTTCAAACCATTTATAATTTTTTATTTTTTTGGTCCTTAAAATGTTCTTGTGTTTAGGACTAATTTCTTTGATCTCATTTCAAGCCTCCGTTTCTAATTCCAAAATGTAATTTCGGAGCTAGTAACCGTGGCTTGAGCCATTGATAATTCAATGCAGTGATCAATGCAGTCTAATGTGGTTATTAGAGAGAGACCGATTCGTTGTAGCTGTGTGAAGCATGTGTGAATTACCCAAGTCTGTGTGTCTCTCAACAGGGTTTAATTTTTATGTTTTGCTTCATCTCGGGCACAGTTGAACATATAAGCCTTTCTAAGTACACGCCATAATTCATCCCAAAATGAAAATTCTGTCATTTTACTCACCTTGGTGTTGTGGTCACCTTCAAGCTTTAAGAAAAAGGATGCAAATGATCTTTTTATTAATTTGAACAGGATTGAATGCATCGGTCCTTATTTTTTTTCTATCTAAAGATTTGTTTTATCCCTGATTTGTATCTTTTGTACCTGCAATTTAAGTATGATAAAATATATAATTCCTTATATTATTTAACTCTGTGTATAAAATACATTATAACTTGAAATGCTGTCTACTAAAAGTGTACTGTCTACTAAAAAGTCTTGAGCCCTTCAAGAAACCACTAGCAAGCACTTTGACAGTGGCTTAGAAGCCACTAGAACACTCTGCCAAATGCATAAATTTTGCTATCCGTGTGTTAGACACTTTTATCCAAAGCAACTTGGATTGCATTCAGGGTTACACATTTCCTCAGTTCATGCCTTCCCTGGGAATCAAACCCATTGACCTTTGAAGAGCTGGTGTAGCTCTTGTTCTACTCTGTGTTGCAGGAATGCAAAAAAAAAAATCACTTATAGAAGACTTTGGCAACCTACATGGACCCATAGCAAGAGTAGTGAGGTTACATTTTCACACAAAGTGCCTAGCATGGTGGTTAAAAAAAAAAAAAAAAAAAAAAGCACACAAGGTGCCTAACAAAATTTTACAGTGTCATGGAGATATTGTTCGTCTCTTTATTTTACTGCTGATTTTTCTTTTTTTTTATTATTATTTAAAAATAGTCTGTACATACTCAAATCATTTACTGTGGACTCTGCTACTTTGAATGCTGCAAAACCATTAGATGTGCCTTGGCCCACAGTCAAGCTATATCGGCACTGTACTGATGGAGCAGCACCCCTACAGTGAGTCTGTATGATTTGGTAAATGACCCGACTCCTGCCAGCTAGTTAAACTTCTCGTTCGTCATCGAGGAAGCAGCCCGCTGAGCTCAGAGGATCAGTGTGACTCTGAGCCAATCAGAGTGGAGCGAACTCAAGTACTGACCTTTCACTCACTCAGGAGGAAGTGTGCGTCATGACAGCATGGCTTTTAAGATTTCCGGGGGTTCACTAGCGACTGCTGATTGAATTTAATCAGTGTGTAAACATGCTGGGTGCAGAATTCCAGACCGCTTGATTTGATGTAGAGTTTTTAAATCAGGGTAATATGAAGGAAAGAAGTGCTTTGCTTGTTTTCAGGGGACAAGCAACTGGTGGCCTGTTGTGTCAGAATAGTAGAGAATCAAAGCAATCATGTTTTTTGGGCTTGATGGTGAAATGATGAAAAAGTATCAATAATATAATTTAGATATATTTGTTTCAAATGTTCAAGTTAGAGAATCACAATGAGCTGTCCAGGAAATGATTATTCTCCAGGAAATGTTTTGTGTTTTATTAGTGGGACACCGCAAATGACACATTTTTGTTATGTAAATGCACTGACATTGAGACATCCATTTGGAGGTGTGACCAAATACATTTTGGGGACCACTGTATAAACTATTGTTTGAATTTCCATTTGTAGGCCTTTGGTTTGACTTGGAAATCTCATACAACGGTTCCTTTCTTATGACTCTTGAAACCAAGATGAACCTGACCAGACTGGGAAAGGAGGGGGAAGGACTTGGAGAACAGGGAAAAGAAGGGTAAGAGTGACATTTTAGAAAACAGAAGTTCCTCATCTCTTGTTCTAAATATCTGGGCTTCTGCCTTTTTGTGTTTATTTGATGGGTTATTTTTTCTGTTGGATGTAATTATCATTTACTCCCTTTTTTTTTTTTTTTTTTTCCTCCGGACTGATTTCTTTTTGGATGTGAACTCTTAATGGTGAGTTGAATCAGGGCTTTTCTGGAATCTCTCAATGTATTGTACATTGCAGCTGCTTAGAATTTTGCTCCATGCATTAAAATGACAGACATTTCACCACTGAAACACCACCACATCCCCGCATGTGCTTGCAGAAGTTCTGTTCCAAGCCCTTGAGCGAGCGTCTCATTGCATTCTGGGATTGCAACCACAGTTTTATACATGTGATTCTGCCTTTGTGTGTGAAACATGCAAAAACAATACCTAAAAGTGTTACAGCTCACTGGGGTTCAGAACAGACCTTTCATCTTTGTTTTGAAGAAGTGCTTTTTTTGACTGTGTATCGGCTGTGGAGTTTGTCATCTTTAGTTTAGGTGTGTTGCAGCTTTGCAAATTCCCTTGCTTTCAGAAAGCCAGTTATCATACACGTACACACTGCAGTTAAATTCGGTTGTCAGTTCACCTTTTACTCCTTAATTGCGTTCTGTACACACATAATTCACTAAAATACGGGAGTGACAACCGCATCCTACAACGGCATTAACTCCCGAAAAATACAGGTAGTGACAACCGCATTTACAGAAATTCTATGCAGTGTGTACGGAACTGAACAACTAGTTGTTAATGACATATTTGAATGTGCATCACAAATGTGTCTTCGTCTGTATGTGAGATGCAAGAAAATAACAGTGAAAAGTCTTAACGTTAGCACATTTTGACACGGGGTTAGCTGCGCTCATGAGCCCTGCGTTAAACTGTCAGTGTTGCCAGATCTTCATAGAAAACAAAAAACAAAAAAACAAGAAGCACAAAAAAAAAACACAAAAAACATCTCATATTCGCAACCGACCACTTTATTAACTCCATAAAGCGCCTATCTTTATGAGATGAGACCAAACAACATGCCTAATAGTGCTTGTAAATATGAAAACATGGCAACACTGCAAGACGGCGCTCTCTAAAGCAGCCTCCCGAGCATAAACAACTGTCAGCGGTTGTTTAGATAAAATGGACAGACAAAAAGAGTCTTTAGCCAAAAAATGGCGCACAAATGGCTAAATTTTTATTCACTCCTGCAAGACGACAAAATGTTGCTGTGGTTACAAATGTGGGAGTGAGTGCTGTTCCGTGCACACATGGAACAATAATTTACGGCACTCACTCCTGAAACTTGCAGTGTGTACGAGGCCATATAGAAATATGCTGCCTAAACCTTTGTTTGTCTGTGTGCATGGACCAGGACCAGACCACGCACTTACTTCCTGGCCGACAGTGATGAAGAGTCATCAAGTGCAGGATCTTCTGATGAGGAAGATGCTGTGGAAGTGCCTGAAATTCCTGGAGTGGAAGGGTGAGATTGAGAAACTTGCCATTTCCTTCTGTTTAGTTCTGGATATTGTTACCAGTTTAACGGCTCGGACACAGAATCTCTCTGTGGGTTAAAGATGGCCGCACACCTGGAGATAAAGGTACTTTGGCGGAACATGCTGCATGTATAACTGGCTCGTGGCCTCTTTTCTTCACAGTTTTGTTGGGGGACACAGACCCAGCAAAATCATGCGCTTTGTGGACAAGATTGCCAAGTCTAAGTATTTCCAGAAAGCCACGGAAACTGAGTTCATTAAGAAGAAGATAGAGGAGGTGTCCAATACGCCACTGCTCCTGACGGTGGAGGTTCAGGAGTGTCGAGGAACACTAGCTGTCAACATTCCACCACCTCCAACAGACAGGATATGGTATAGCGCTTCCTTCAATAATGTCGTCACATTACTAGTGCACAGAAGTAAAGTCTGATAGTATCTCTGGGCATCCTACAAGTTGCTAGCATGCCATCTGCTGGTCATTATTCAGTACACGTCAAGATATTTCATGCCTCTGTCTGTACAACTAAGATTAGATTTTAAAATGCATTAAAAAAAATTTATTGCATGGTTGAAGCATGTGAAATCGGATTTTTGTGTCTTTTTGCAATTTTTCTGACAATTAGGCACCCTGCAAAGTATATACATTTTTAGAACTCAAAAGTAAAACATGTTCCTGAAATAAAGTGTTCAGATTAAAGACATGAATGTGGACACATGTGGATGTTTCTGTTTATTTCAGGTATGGTTTCAGAAGTGCTCCTCATCTGGAACTGAAAGCTCGGCCTAAACTGGGTGAGAGAGAGGTTACTTTTGCTCATGTGACGGACTGGATAGAAAATAAACTCAATCAGGAGTTTCAGGTAAGCATATGTGAACTTAACGTGAACACTAATATAGTCTTCCATGGATTTCATTATGAATGCAAAAATAATTGCATTATAAGAACATGAATGCATTTTTGATTTCATTATTTTAATGTGCATTTATTTTCATAAATATTTCTGTAGTTGCAATTTCAGGAGGATTTTAAAGAATTTGGTCTATCTATATTACAAATGATAGAATTAAGTTCATAATTTTAATATCAGACTACATTAATAAGCCTTCTCAAAGGTGTTATGGAATAGGAAGGATTGCCATTCATTAGTGCAGGGGTTCTCAAATCTGGCCCTCGAGGTTCACTTTCCTGCTGAGTTTAGCTCCACCTAATCAAACACCCTTAAAGTAAATTTGAAAGACATTGATTTGCTTTTTTGAGTTTGATCAAGGTTAGAGCTAAACTCTGCCAAAAAGAAAAAAAAAAGTGGGCCTTGAGGGCCAAAACTGAGTTTCCCTGCTTTAGTGGTTTTCTCTCTGTAATTAAACGGGTAATTATGAGTTTGCAGCTCTTAGAGACAAATATTTTGTGTATAGGTACATTAGGAGCTCACAGATGAGATCTCTGAATGTATAATTTGAATTACAATCATGCAAGCACCTTCGTGTACATATTTGTTTGCTGTTTTTAGACCAGGCTTCAATTTTTGTCTTCCTGCTTCCTCTTCTTGACCCTCTTACGCTTCCATTACCTTACGCAGAAAATATTTGTAATGCCAAACATGGATGACGTCTGGCTGCCTATCATGCACTCTGCCGTGGACACGCGTTCCAATGCCAATGCCTTGAAGAATGAAGAAACCTTGGACCCTGAGGAGTCCCTTGAGGACATGTGAAGATTAGTTACTGCATCAAACAAAAGATAAAACTTCAGTCCCATGAGGGCAGGACTATACCTGAGTTGATAATTACAGGTGCCATATTGCCCATTGAACAGAGCTGTGAAAAATCTGAACACATCAATAACTAAAAGAAAGGACAATATTGCTTGCTTGCTTGCTTTTGATTTGTTTGGGACAGTACGAATGCACATGCTGCTGTCCCTCAAAAAGGAAAAAGAGGTTTTGGTGACCTACTAAAATGCATACAGGTGATGTTGAACAACTTGTGAAGAAGCAGTATAGGACATGGAAGACTAGGTAAAGTGTATACACTACCTCTGTTTGATGCACGCTGACTTACCAAACGTCCTAGTGTCGCATGTCAGAACCTAAACTCTTTCCTTCAAAAGCCTAACATCTGTTCGGCAGATATGAATTATAACCCGAGGGCTTTCACTGGACTTTTGGTATGACAGGGTGCCTGCAAACCACCTGGAGGGTTCGATATTTGGGGCCGTGCATCCGTGAGATGTATAGAACGTGCTACAAACACCAGTAACGGATAACTCTGGTCATTTTAACAGAAACGCTAAGCCAAAAGGGGCATTTCCGAGATTTGCACCCATTTATGATTTTCTCATGATTGTCATATGCTTCTAGCAGCAGATAATTTATTCGACACAACAGACCTACTAGTACCACCATTATCCTCTTCCATTCACCGCTGCCTGAGCCCTCTGTGTGGCGTCTGATTATGCAATTAGATCAATTTCACTGTGCTCAAGAGGGACACCAGCCAATAACCTCTCATCCCTAAGCCATCCCTACTCAAGCGGACTATACTAGAGGATAGGGTTCAAGAGCTTTCTATGTAAGATCTCTCCAGTCATCGCCCCTCTGCAATGGCGGTAGGTCAGTGGTTCTCAAATGGTGAGTCGCAGGTCTATTCTCGGAGAAAAGCAGGGATTAAGGTGCAAAGTTAGGACAGCAAGATAAATAGGCCAATCTTTTAAAAGAGAGGAAAGACTTTTCTTTGTGTAGTTTGAGTTTGTCATCTGATCAACCCTGCTGTGTTTTGGTACAAATTCGTGTCTCAGAACTCTGTAGAGAGACCTGATCTTTGTAGACAGATCTGTTTGTAGAGCAACCTGAAAGGGCAAATTCGCCGTGGGTTGTGATTTCTACTGGTTTTTAGAAAGGTGTTTTATGATTGTACAAGTAAAATAAGATCTGTAATTAACATTACTTAAGGCTTTCACATTTTTACATGAATTATACTCAAATGTGAATTTTAAGCCATTGTGTTTTTCATAAATTTATCCATAACCTAAATTTAACAAAAAAAAAAAAAAAGCTATTTCTCTTCTGGGTTTTTGAACTAAATATTGAACACTGAAGAACAGACAGATGCTAATGGACTGTATGTGTGGCCTGCCCTCGCCTTTTAAAATCCATTAACAAAACTGCACACGGTGTATAAAATACAATCTGACTGCATATGATCTATATATTTGTGCCGACCATGTTTCTTACTCAGCCTATCTTGTAAATAACTTTGTATATTGTTGGGTGGTTCATGGTAATATTAATATATTTCAGTGTTTGATTTGAAGGGTATTTTTGTTTACTTTTGAATGAGAATCAGTTTTGGACTCTGTTGGGATGTCAAATCTCCCATCTGGGTCCTGAAGCAAAACCAGTTGAGAACCACTGGGCTACACCTCGCATTGCATTTCAGATCAAGGCTCAACATAAGTGCTATTCTATTTCCAACGCAGATTAACTCATGTCTTGTGTACATGTGAAGAAGATTGTTGAATGTACAAAAAAAACAGTTCATATTTTTGTCTACCTTGTTTCTCATAGTTTGTCAAGTGTTGCTATTTTTGTTGCTATCAGGTAGACTTTTTATTTACTGCGCTTGCAGGCCAATGGTGTATTAAATCATGTAGGTAGTTTATTGAATAACAGTGGCAAGTGAACTTTGCCATCAAAAATATCATGAATGAGTTTTGACATTCATCTATTATCAGATACTTAACCGGTGTCGACAGGTCTGAAAAAGTGTTTTATATCCAACACCACAAATTCTGTATCTTAGCTGCTGCCAAGGTTTCAGAGAACGTGAATTATGGGTTTTTCCACCTCCATTTTGCGTTTAAGTCGAAGTATCAATACGACATGTACTTTAATTTCAATGTGTTTATTTTGTATCAATGTTTATGCTTCAATATTGCCATTCATAATTGATCTTTTGTGTGCGCTCTGCCAACTGCTATTTCCTTTGAGCAATATTTCATTTGAATATTGTGTTCTGCCATATTGACAACATGATTGTGTGTGAAAATTGATAAACTGCTTTTGCAAAAATAATTCCGGAGACATTTTTTTCAAAGCTGTTGTTGAATGGTTTTAAAAGAGCAACTCCCAAGAGGCTCCAGTTATAACAAGCCCTTGCTTGACCCATTGAGCCATGAGGGGGCTCCACAGGTTCAAGGACTTAAAGCTTGTGTATGTTATTGCAACAAATGAAATACACCTTTAGAGCAGTGGTTTTCAATCCTGGTCCTGGGGACCCACTGCTCTGCACATTTTGTGTGTCTCCCTTATTTCACACACCTGATTCAGATCATCAACTCATCAGGAGGGAGATCCATGAACTGGAGTGAGTGTGTCAGACAAGAGAGACATACAAAATGTGCAGACCTTTAGAGGGACCTTACTCAGATCCACTATTACGCCCCTGTTCAATGCCCCTTTATATAGTAGAACAAGTTGAAGAAGTTGTCGATTGCTTTTAAAAGAGCAACTTGGGGGGGAAATCCAAGAGGCTCCAGTTATAACAAGCTTTTACTGTTGCACTGTTGCTTGACCCATTGAGCCATGAAGGGGCTCCACAGGTTCAAATACAGTGCTTACATATATTTTTACAGAACACTGCAACAAATGACACACACAAGCAAAGATGTTTATTTTGTTTATTGTTTACGGACTCAAGCAGGATTGCTCAATAGTTACAGTCGCATAAAACATCACAGTACAGCATAAAGTTATACATCTGCAATAAACACAGTCATTACAATGAACATACAAACCTCGGCCTCTTCCAATTCACCTTCTCTCCCTGTTGCAAAAGAAAACGCCATCTTATTAATTTCAGCTTCAACATCTGACTTTAAGTTGAAATTCACCAGTCTTGTCAGTTATTTTGATTTGACATCACTGATGTTCAGTAGTCTAACGCAGTAAACGCATCATTCAAGACCACACAAACAGAAAATGTTTGATGCAGTGAAGTCAGGCCTGGTCTTACCTAGAGTCGCTGGCTACGGAGTCCACGGCCACGGAGTCCACTACAACAGCAAATAAGCCTAAAAGAGGGACAAAAACAAATAAGTCACTGATGTATTATAATTTCGCCAACATGAGCTTAATGAAACACTCTTGAATGTAATTTCAAGGAGAATGAGATAAACCATGCGGCAAATGTGCTCAGGAGCACACCACGTGCTCACATTTCTAAAGTACAGACTAAAATAGATATACGAAATATACAAAGTGCAAACTCACAATAACGTTCCAGTTCTTTTAAATAAATACAATCAAATGTAATATTAAATACACTTTTATCAGCAGATGCACTTACCTAGATTAGTCGACAACAAGAGATCACTCGTCCGTCAGGTTTTAATGATGAAATTTTTCCTCAATTTAATCACCCTTGGGCTGATCATTCTAAACTGTTGATAGAGAAGTGAGACGAAAAACAAGTAATTTAACCTAAACTGCTGCTCTGAATGTTAGCTTCGCTCCCTCCAGCGTACGCAATGAACTGGACTGAGCTTCTAGTTGAGAGGTGTTCTTTATATGAGGAGACACCAACCTCCGCGCTCCGCTTGGCTCACGTGTGCCTCGGTAACCAATCACAGCATAGCCCTGACGTCATTGAATTGCTGTCAGAGCTGCATTGGCTGAAATACAATCAGTCACTCAACACAGTGCGGTCAATGGAGAAAATGTATTTATTTTTCTACAGTTATTAGAGAAAACAATACAAGAAATTTATGATTTTTATACCATACAAATACATATACCTACAAAACATTTGGTTGTGCCATGGAGTAGACATAACACGTGTGTGTAACAGTTGTCACTGTGTGCAATAGTAGGCTGTGTACAGTAGGATGTGCTGCTGTACCACAGAGGACCTAGTTGGTGCCACTCACAGGGTTGTCTGATTGTCCCCATCCCACCCCATACTGGTCCAACAAATGATTCCTTGATGAATTGTCCTTATTTTAAATCATCAAATGACTGACTAAATAAATAATAATAATAATAGAATAAATAATAGTCAAGTCAAGTCACCTTTATTTATATAGCGCTTTTAACAATACAGATTGTGTCAAAGCAACTTTCCAATATCAGAATAGGAAAATAGTGTCAATAATGTAAAATAAGATTAAACACTCAATTTTCAGTTAAATGCATTTCATTATTGAATTCAGTGATGTCATCGTCCAGCTCAGTTCAGTTTAAATATTATCTGTGCAATTAAGTCGACGATATCGCTGGAAATGAAGTGTCCCCAACTGAGCAAGCCAGAGGTGACAGCGGCAAGGAACCAAAACTCCCTCTGTGACAGAATGGAGAAAAAAAAACCTTGGGAGAAGCCAGGCTGAGTCAGGGGGGCCAGTTCTCCTCTGATCAGGCGAACCAGCAGTTCAATTCCAACTGCAGCAAAGTCAGATTGTGTAAAGGACTCATTTGGTTCCTGTGGTCTTGTCCCGATGGCCGTCTAGGTGACGAGGTCTTCACTGGAGATCTGTCTCTGGGGTTCATCTAGTTGTCTGATCTCCGCTGACGTTCAGGGCTGTAGAGGTCATCTGTAGGTGCTGATCCACCATCTGATCTGGATATGGACTGGATCGGGTGGCTACAGTGATCTCGGAATAAGAAAGAAACAGACTAATGTTAGCGTAGATGCCATTCTTCTTACAATGTAACAAGTACATTGGTTGTTATGGGAACTGTTCCCGGTTCTGGTTGACCTAATTAATGCAGCCTAACAATCCTTTAACGGATTTGAATATTAGAAGCGTATTACTGTATTATGTGTAAACCAGGTTGATGAGATGGGTCTTCAATCTAGATTTAAATTTACAGAGTGTGTCTGCCTCCTGAACAGTGTTAGGTAGATTGTTCCAGAGTTTTGGCGCTAAATAGGAAAAGGTTCTGCCACCCGCAGTTGATTTTGATATTCTAGGTATTATCACCCTGCTAAAAAAAACAAAACAATAGAAGCCCAATAGAAACCATCACAGATATTCTAATGGTTTCCATTAAAATACCATTATAAACCATTAGCTTTTTCCAGTAAAACTTTTTGTAGTGTGTTTTGGGCATTTTTCCAATAGGATTTAACATCCCACCAATAGAATCCATCACATACCAATAGACACCATTATAGTTTCCATTAAAACCAATACAATTCCCATTATAACCATTAAATCCATTACATTTTCTATTGTGTTTTGGGCAGGGTTCTATTGTTTTTTTCAGCAGGGCAAATGACCAGAGTTTTGAGAACGCAGTGGACGTGGAGGACTATAAAGAGCTCGCTAAGTACTGAGGAGCTAAACCATTCAGGGCTTATTAAGTAATTAACAAGATTTTAAAATCTATACTATGTTTAGTAGGGAGTCAGTGCAGTGTTGACAGAACCGGGCTAATATGGTCATACTTCCTGGTTCTAGTAAGAACTCTATGCAGTTTTACAAATGCTAGAAACGTGGCTGTCAAAGGAAAGATTACAATCAAATAGCACACCTAGGTTCCTAACTGATGACAAAGAATTTACAGAGCAACCATCAAGTGTTAGATAGTGTTATATTCTAGGTTAGTGTATATTCTAAGTTATTACATGCGGGGGTTTTAGGTCCGATAATTAACACCTCTGTTTTTTCAGAATTTAGCAGTAAGAAATTACTTGTCATCTAGTTTTTTATATCAACTATGCATTCCGTTAGTTTCTCAGTTTGGTGTGTTTCGCCGGGCCGTGAAGAAATATAGAGCTGAGTATCATCAGCATAACAGTGAAAGCTAACACCGTGTTTCCTGATGATATTTTCTAAGGGTAACATGTAAAGCTTGAAAAGTAATGGCCCTAGTACTGAGCCTTGGGGTACTCCATACCACACTTGTGATCGATATGATACTTCTTCATTCACTGCTACAAATTGATGGCGGTCAGATAAGTACCATTTGAACCATGCTAATGCATGAACCATGCTAATGCACTTCCACTAATGCCAACAAAGTTTTCTAGTCTATTCAAAAGAATGTTGTGGTCGATAGTGTCGAACGCAGCGCTAAGATCCAGTAGAACTAATAAAGAGATACAACCACGATCAGATGATAGAAGCAGGTCATTTGTAACTCGAATGAGAGCAGTCTCAGTACTATGAAATGGTCTAAATCCTGACTGGAAATCTTCACAGATACCAATTTTCTCTAAGAAGGAATATAATTGTGAGGATACTACCGTTTCTAGTATATTTGACAAAAAAGGGAGATTCGAGATCGGTCTGTAATTAACTAGATCTTTGGTGTCAAGTTGTGTTTCTTTAATGGGAGGCTTAATAAAAGCCAAATTGAAGGTTTTGGGAACATATCCTAATGACAATGACGAATTAATAATAGCCAAAAGAAGATCTTTCACTTCTGAAAGCACCTCTTTTAGTAGTTTAGATGGAATAGGGTCTAACATACATGTTGTTGGTTTAGATGATTTAACAAGTTTATACAAGAGTGGAGTTGTTCCTCAGCGGATCTGTAGTGCACTCTCTGATGTGATACTGTAGCTGATGGCTGTATGGTTACAATTTTATCTCTGATATTATCGATCTCAGAAGTAAAATAGTTCATAAAGTCATTACTGCTGTGCTCTTGGGACATGTCAACACCTGCTGATACTTTATTTTTTGTTAATTTAGCCACTGTATTGAATAAATACCGGGGGTTATGTTTGTTTTCTTCTAAAAGAGACGAAAAGTAATCAGATCTAGCAGTTTTTAATGCTTTTCTGTAGGATAGGGTACTTTCCCGCGAAGCAATACGAAATACCTCTAGTTTTGTTTTCCTCCAGCTGCACTCTATTTTCCGGGCTGCTCTCTTTAGGGCGCGAGTGTGCTCATTATGCCACGGTGTTTGAGTCTTTTCCTTAATCTTCCTTAAGTGTAAAGGAGCAACCATATCTAAAGTGCTAGAAAAGAGAGAGTCCATAGTTTCTGTTACATCATCAAGTTTATCTGTGCTGTTGGATATGCTGAGGAACTGAGATAAATCAGGAAGATTGTTTACAAAGCAGTCTTTTGTGGTAGAAGTGATGGTTCTACCATACTTGTAGCTAGGAATGGAATTTACAGTTTTAGCTATATGGAGTTTACACAAGATAATAATAATAATAATATTAATAGATGACCAGAGCTGGGTAGTAACTGATTACATGTAATCTGGATTACGTAATCAGATTCCAAAATTTAAGTACTTGTAATTAGAGTAAATTACATTTTAAAATACTCGTAATCAGACTACAGTTACTTTTTATTGATTACATGATTACGTACATATTATTCACGCAATAGCAATAAATTATTAATTATTTACTGATTCTCTCTAATTCCTCTTTTTTATCTTTTAAATTTTCCTTTCTAAAATAGTCTACGGCTTATATACACTCAGAAAGTCCAGTTTTGTGGACATTCACACATAGTCATTAGTCAGCACAGTATTTGACCAATGGATTTACAAAAATCATTTCATGTTTAAGAAATGTTTCAACATTGCTATTATGGTTATTTAACCATGTATTATAATGTATTATTGAAAGGCTTTTCTCATTCAAACTCATTAAAATGCACAAATTCTCATTATTTCTTATTTGCAGACATTCTCAATTACATTTTTGCCTTTCATTAAACTCTCAAACCACCTGCAGTTCCTTTACGAACCCCAGTTTGGGAAACCTTGATGTAATATTATGTTTAACGCACTTCATGTTGTTAATTACAATGAAAGGAATATATTTTATCACTCTTTGTATTTTTACATCATTATAGTACAAGATTATCCTGTTTAAATCAATGTGATAAATGAGTTAGGTCAAAAGTAATCTAAAAATAATCCAAAAGTAATTATATTACCTAAAATGTGTAATGTAATGGATTACGTTACTGACTACAATGTGATGTAATTTGGAATCAGTAGCGGATTACAATTTGTAAGTAATCTACCCAGCTTTGTAAATGATTAAATGTAAATGTAAATGCATCATTATCCACCTTCGATATGGAAGTTAAGCTATTTTCTTTGATTTCTGATTCCTCTATATAGGTAAACAGCTAGAAGAATAACAAAGTGGTTTGTAACACAAATGGTAAAACTATTTGTGTTACAAACCAGCATGTTTATGATTATGATAATAAATTAAAATATTATGATAACAAATACCAGTTTGAAACTTCAAGCAGCATAATGTTTTGTACAGCAAAACAACTGGAAGCGGATGACACTGGTGTACCTGCTCTTACAATACAAATAAGATACTGAAATGCTTAACTTTAAAAAAAAATAATAATAAATATGCAGCTGGGAATATGTTTTTTTAATTTTTTTTAATCTGTATTTATCAATGAAATACTCAAGCATTTTAATTATTTAAAAAGTTTTAAAGCAGAGTTTATTTATTTATCTTCAATGCCAAAAAGTGAAGTTTAGAACAAAAAGAAAGACTAATAGCAAAAGGCTATTTCGAACAACTTCATTTATAGGCTAAGAATTGTGCTTAATTATTAATACTATCACTACTACTACTTGTTTAATTGACTCTTACGCAAATTCAACAAAATAAATAAATAAATAAATAACTATATTAAATAAATAAATTACTTCCCGTTTCTATTGTTAAATCCTTTTGGACAGATTGTATGAGTGGATGAAGACAAAAAAATTTAATGCCTGCCTTTGACTATCACATTGTTAAATTTGGTGTCTTTATACAAAACAAAGAGATTGAATTTCTGGGCAATAATATGTTTATTGTTGCCAAGTTTTATATACACAAATGTAGATTTGTTAAAGTTTCTCCTTGTTTTTAAGGCATTTAAAAATGATTTTAGATTTTTTATTTTTTTTTATTTTTTCAATCCATAAAACAATTAAAAACGGAGATTGCCTTAAAAATCTCTAAACTTCTGGCAACATACCATACTTGGATTGACCTACATAAAATGTATTTACATTTTTTTGTTATAATTTGCTTTAGATATTATTTTAACTTTATTTTATTCCAATGTTTATTATTATTGTGTTTATTATATGCTGCTTGGATTTATTGTTAATGCGTTTAACAATGGAAAGATGGCAATGCTAGTTTGTTATTTGAAGGTTAAACAAACAAACAAATAAATAAATACATTTTTTTTAAATCCCGTTTCCGTTCCAAGATGAAGTGACGTCTTTCACAGCACCGCCTCCAGCGTGTTATGCGCATGCGCAGGAGCAGTAGAGGAAGAGAGCTGATGAACGCATTGAGCCCGTCTGTTTAGTAGTACACAGTACAATGAGACAGTAAACCACCGTTGAGCGAACATATCTGCCGTGTATTCACAGGTCCGCGTGTTTATATGTGTGTATGATGGCGTGGGGAGTGTGTAGCAGGGCTCTGGTGTGGATTATAACTGCGATCATATGCTGGAGTCACAGCAGCTTGATGGTGAGTTACTGATCGATTACCCTGCTCCTGATCTCTGATCATTACAACGCAGCTTACCACAGTTATCCTGGAGTCAAAGGAGCCTCATGATGAGTCCAAACACGGCTGATCTATTAACGTTACCGTCCTCCTGATCTCTAACGTTAATCATTGCTGTGCTGTGGCCCTGTATCATCTTTTTGTTATTAGTTTAGTTTGGGTGCCATACATAGGTATGTTTTGGCCTGCTATCTGATCTGATCTGAGTGTATGGACAATGAAGACTTTTCAGAGATGCACAAAGAACAAAATA
Organism: Onychostoma macrolepis; assembly: GCF_012432095.1. Lineage (NCBI taxonomy): Eukaryota > Metazoa > Chordata > Actinopteri > Cypriniformes > Cyprinidae > Onychostoma > Onychostoma macrolepis. The sequence goes on along the minus strand of NC_081157.1, from coordinate 15,501,439 downwards.
CAGCTGTGCTGTTATATATGATCCTGAAGCTCTTATCTGTGTATGATCAATAGTGTCAGAGTTGTCATTATACATTACTGAGACTCTATCCTCCAGTTTAATACTGTTAAGTGCTTTGACACAATCTGTATTGTTAAAAGCGCTATATAAATAAAGGTGACTTGACTTTTACTTAAAGTGATGCTTCACCTCAATCTGTTCACTTTTACCTAAGATCCACAGACATCAGCAAGATGCTGTAGAGTAGTTGATAAAGATCTGGGCTGGTAAATGAAAGTTTGTAAGTTTCAGTCTCTAGCAGAGTCGATTTGTGAAGTTTTACTGTTGCACCTTTGATCGAGATACTCCAGGAGTACAGAATATAAATACATGTAGTCTTATAAACATTATCAGTTCAAATTCACATCTACTCACATATCCCATTAGTGAGAAACCATAAAGAATTTCTTAACACGTTTTCCTCTTTATAGATTTTAGTTAGGGTAGTGCTATATTACGTTTTTGACAGTAAATGAAAATGAGGCTGTGTGGAATAGATGCACTTTTATGGACCGTACAGTTGTTTAACAACATGTCAGTTGTTCAGCTGACAAAACATATTTCCAAAAACACTTTTAGTACACAAAATCCTCATTAATACAGGTTTGAAAGCTGTGAGTTGTGAAAATGACATGATGTATCTCTTGCAGCCTCATTTTCATCCGCATTAATTCAATATGGCATGTACCTTGAATAAAGTCTGTTGACTTATTAATGCTCCATATTACTCTTATATCTGTCTGGACTTGTAACACACAGGAAGTGAGTGACTCATGATTGCAGCAGACCTCTGGCAGAGAGCACATGGCCGCTGCCAGACTCGGTGTGTGCATTTAGAGGTCTATGTTCATCTCTTATCACCGGTGTATGTGAGCAGCTTATGTGGCAAGAGCCATAGTAGGCCATAGCAGAGGGCTCCCAGCTCTGTGTTATTGACATAATGACGCTGAACACAAATTCATTATTAAGTATGTGTATGTTTTTTTTTTGTTGTGTTGTGATTCCCTGCTGTCTAAAGTGAAAGACTGTCCTGTTAGAAATGCAACTATCCACTTAAAAAAAAAAAATCTGTTGATTATATAAGCAAAAACTTATTTCCAGCATTTAACTAAAAGAGCAAATCATTCCACATCTTTACCGATAATGTTCTTTAAAAATGTGCCAACATAAATGTACATTTATTTAATTGCACAGACACTTTTATCCAAAGTGATAAATCCAGATTCTAATAATTTAAGTATATGCAATTAATTTAAGGGAAAGAACGAAACAATTAGTGCTAAAAGTCCTCAAGTGTCAGTTTTCAACGTTACATATCCCAGCAATCTTTTAATACTGAAGATAAAACATATTAATCATATATTATCCATAGTTTTTATTGTCACTGCTGCTAGCAGATGTTATTATCAGTAATGACACGGGTTGTCAGTTGTTTAGTTGTTGTAACCCCTAGTGTCCACTAATATGCTGTTTGGTAGGCATATGTTACCAAAAGGTTTGAATGTGCATTTATGTTATAGAGTTTTGTAACTTAAGAGCAGTTTACATCTCATGAATATCTATAGCTCAGTGAATAAACATTGCTTTCGTGTGTGAATATAGTGTCAAAATGAAGCATATAGACTGTGTTCTCTAAATTAAAGTTTTAATTGCAGAGCATTTAAGCTACGTTTAGCAGTATGGCAGTAGTCTTTAATGATTGCACATATCACAATTGTCTATTAAAATAGTTTCTCATATTTCCCTTTTTTGGTGTGCAATAGGAGAATGAGGATGTGGAAGTCTAAGATAGCTAGGGTGGACCCGCTAATCACATGTTTTATAAAGCCTTCAGCATCAAGCATAGTTTATACATTGGTGGAAAAAATGGCATGAGGGGAGCTGAACCTAATAAGACTCCCGATCTTTGCCGGAAATGTTTTGCACTACACTAGCTAGAGTATGTATTATGCAACAGGGTGATGCAATGTCTACCTCGTTTTTTAAGCTTTATAACAGCTGCTTGTTTTTGAGGTTTTTTTTACTCTTCATTAAATAAATGAGTGCTTGTAGTTAACTTTTGTTATGTCATAATTTTAAATTAGGCTGAGTTAGATTTTCAGTTAAGTCCTCTTTGAAAGAGCTAAACTTAGTGGATCAAAAAATAAACCAAATATAAAACATTCTCATTCTCTATTCTTAAAATTGTGTTCATGTTTTGGAAAGGAAAAAAAGCTTTTGTCAGAATTGGCTTATAAAATTGTGTTACTTACGCTGTGACAATATTTTTATGGGTCAGTGGAATTTAAGAGTGTCCATGGTAAAGAAAAATAAAAATCTAGTTCAAATTTAGTTGAAAAACTAAAGAAACACCTCGTATGATATTATGATTTGAATAACACATACCATTATCAACTAAAGTTTGCAATTATTTGCAATTATTGCAAAGTTTGCACTTTTTCTTTTTTTTGGTGTAGCAATTAACTAAAACATAGCATTTTATTTACACCTTGAATGCTTATATACAGTTGCACCACATACTTTGTTAGTTGTATAAGATTAATTTGTCAGACAAAAGTTTTCCAAAAATTAATCGATGCAATTTTGTTAAAATAAAACTTTTCTAAGGAATAATAATAAAAAAGATAATGTCATTGTCAATGTTCTTTTAAAGAGTTGTATCACCCTGATTTTTTTTATAGTAGCTTAAATATTTAATCATAGAAAATGTGTATTCAAGTCAATGAATGTTTGAAATGCATTTGTATTTATTTATTTATTTTTTTTAAAAGTAGGACAAAAAATGAGCGTGTCATTAACCCGTATGTTCCTAAATGCATCACACAAATGTGTATGACCCTGCAGAATAAAGCAAATTGTACTCTGTTCACCCCTTTTATTGGGGTGTGTGTTCATTTGGAGAACAACATATACCCTAAATCAATCTTTTAGGCCCCTTAAGCATTTGCAGTGTGTTGATTTGAGCGTGGTGAGAGTGCCGCGCCTGTGGTTCCAGCAGATGTTCTGAATGTTTTCTGTTCTCTCCTGAAACCAAGAGCATGCTGCTGCGTTTCGTGTCCATGTGAGGCCGTGTGAGATCTCACAGGTGTGTAATGTTTGCACTGACTCAGTGACACTAACCGTCAGATTAAAACAGCTAAACCTGCAAAAACAAAACAGATTATCACTTCAGTGTGTGATCCAGAAGAATATGTATTGTGTTTTTATTTATTTATTTTTTTAAAGTCTCTTTGTTGAATGAACCTTCACCCAAACTAGAGTCAGACTAGTTTCTCTAGGTGAGCAGGGTTGGGTGTCTTTGAGAAAAGCGCTGTGAAGTAATGAACAGCAGTCTGTACAGTTCAAGTTTAGATTTCAGACGTGGTCTGGTGATTTTCTACATTTTTCTATTCAGACCACCAGTGTGTAAAAAGATGGACAAGCAGAATGAAAATGCAAAATCACTTTCTGACATGAAAGTGGGTGGGGCTTATGAAAATCAAGAAGCAGCACAACTTTTCGTTTCTGACACCCGCTTTGTACAGAGAAGATAGGAAGTCAAATTGTAGTTAAATATTTTCAAACAGCCGGTTACATTTTTTTGTCTGTGCAATGGTGTTTATTAAACGGCACCAAATACACAAGAACGGACAAATTCTTCCCATTGTTTCTTAGGAAAATATGTAGCCATATGTACAAAATGTATATAGATTCACATAATAGCAGCAATCTGGGTAAATCTGATTGGCTGACCAATTTTCTTCACAGTGTGATGGAAAAGACATTAGAACACTGTTCTAAAAATAAAAAATGAAAACATAAAAAATGTTGCGATACCTGCATGTAAATGTTTTTGTTGGCCTGAACAGATGGATTAACAGCCAGTCATTCAAATTAAAAAAATAATCTCAAATTTTTGCATCAGTTCTGGGTTGGTCTGCTGACGAATGGGCCAAAATCACTCCTCTCCACCCTGTGTCTGTCATGACACTAAGCATGTTAATGGCTCCAGTTAGTCAGATTTTGATGTTCTTTCAGTGTATTCTCCAGTGTCCTCGCTGCATGTGGTAATTAAAGGGTTTCATGAAAAAGACAGCATTTTTAGTACTTCCTTCTATCAGTAATTCAGCAGAATTATGTTTTCAGCAACATAGTGTTTATTTTTGGTTCAAACACAAGTAATGCTCAGCCAATATATTGGCAGGGCTTATAATTACCAGATGATATTTGGCAATTATTTATTTATTTTTTTCTGTTTGAGACAGACACCACTGGTTTAAAGTATTGTTAGAGTATTGTATCATGAGATCAGTGTACCGTTACACCTGTTACTAGTAATAAATGCACTGTATAAACATTTGCATTTAAAATATTTTTCTAGCAAGATATTAATAATTCTCTCATAGTAAAGCTGTGTGTTTGCAGGGCTTTTGCGGCAGCAGTACGGTGTCTGTACCAGAGAGTCTGCTCTTTGTGTCCACGCTGGACGGGAACCTTCACGCCGTCAGCAAGAGATCCGGAACAATCAAATGGACTTTAAAAGAAGGTGTGTATATGTGCTTCTTTCAAGACCAGTTAGTTGTGTATCAAAATACTCGTAGCACAGTGCAAACTGTAACGAAAACGCCCAGTGAGCCTGTGAAAGTAAATACCAGCACTATGGTTTGCTGGTGTGTAATATTGTTATCAATAGTTCTCCACTCATTTAATTTAAAGGCCGTCTATATTCAACACAAGATTCGAAGACCCATACAGGCTAAGATATTGCTTCTGGTAATTTTTCTGTAATTATGGCAAAGCTGCTTGTTTGCATATGTTTTAGATTGTCAGAAACTGGTGTGGCAATATAGCAAATTAATTAACTGTGATTTATTTTGTGATTTCATAAGCTTCAAGAACTGTTTGGTCTTAAATAAAAACAATAGTTATTGTACAGATCTGTAGTGTAGCTGTATATCGAGTTTGCACGATATATTCTTTATAAGCGATACGATATGAGGCAATACCATTTATATCGATATAGTTTGAAACGAGTGCATCTGAAGTTATAGCTGAGGACACAGACTGAGCTGCTGCAGAGAAAGTGCATAATACAATTTGTTCTAAACATGTGACAAACTTTATATGAAGAGCTTTAAAAAACTCGTAAGATATAGAAGCCTTGTTTAGTTCAGTTTGAAATGGCTCTGACAGAAAGGCTGCGTGTGCTGCTGACTGAGACTCGTGCTGTTTAATGTGTTTGAGATGTGCTGTTTTCCTAAATGCATAACTTACATTTCACAGGTATATTCTCCATCTGTAAATGTTAGAAAGCCATGGAAATATTTCCATTTTGCTGTCAGAAGTGCATGAGCCTTCTGCTTTGAGGTTCTCCGCTAAACTTCACAGACTTCAGACTTCGCCAAACAGATGCGCAATGTAATAGGAGCGCAATAAATCTGACTAAAATATACATTTTGCTGAAATATTTGTAGTTGGACAATAAATGTGACACATGTAGATTTTTAAACCTACAAGTAAGTGTATTTGTATGATAGCATATTAACTGTGAAGTGACTGTAATGGGGTAATCAAAACAGCCTTTTTACTCAATTAGCTTTTTTTATTTTCATTTTTAGTTTAGTAAATTTAACTTCTGCTTTAAAAGCATTATTTTAGTTTTTAAATTGTAATGTTACAATGTTAGAATGTAATGTGGTTTTAACCATTTTTTAACATAATATATGCCTATGGTTACATTCACTTTATTTGTTTAACCCAAATACAAAAGCGTAGAAAATACAGTATACCGCAAATCAGCCTAAAAATACAGAGACAATGAATTCTTGCTCATATCGCCCAGGCCTACTGTAGTGTAACATTCACTTCCACAAGCCAAAAATGACATATCCAAAATGTAATGGTTGCGGATCTTTAACCCTCTGGTCTCTTTCGAAAGCAGACACTTGAACAATTCTTCATTGTACTCAATACTCATAGTAGTACAGGAACAGGAAAAAGAGATGTTCTAATTCAAACTGAAAAGTGTCTAGCATTGTTTTGTTTGAAGAAAAAAATATGTTAAGCCCAGGATTTGAGTGGCATAATAAAATAAATATAGATATTATGGTTTAAGTTTGAGGGTGATTTTTGCGAAATTGTATTTTCTACTAGCTTTTGTTTTTTTACACAATAGTCATTGTTTAAAACCCGCTGGGAAATTCATTTACGTATCATGTTTTGATCTGTCGTTCAGGCTCTATTTCAGAAAGCGTGATGTAAGAGGGCTTGTGATGCATAGAAACGATCAGAGAATATGAGAGATTTGTGTTTTAAAGCTAAACACACACTGGAATAATACATTGACTTAAAACTGGACATGAGTCACTTTTCTCTCTGCCATCTCTGGTGTAATCAGCTTAGATTTCTCTGCGTTAGTGCAGTGCATATTTTTGGACTGATTGTTTGAAACATTTGCTTACTAGATCCTTGAACCAGGGCCGAGGACAAAAATTTGTAAGCCGGTAGGCCTACGTAAAACAGGATGGGCAAAGTGTAGTATATGAAAACTTCATGTCAGATTGCCAACAATGGTTCAAAACAGCAAATAAACAACTTCATTTGAATAGTTAATTTAGGATTTTTCATATATAAACATTGATCATCTCATCCAATGCGTGCTTGCTTGACTCGTGGGAATACATGGGGTTTGTTTTAACACATCAATCAAGCACGCTTAAAGCTTCTGCCTTTACTATATATGATGAGCTCTATGAATGTATTGCTGATCAGTGTTTAAATGTGAATAAAAGCCTAAATCAAATATGTTCATCAAATGAAGTGATTGTTTCCCTTCAGAAGACTTGGTTTATACAGTGGGGGAAAAAAATGATTTGATCCTCTGCTGATTTTGTATGTTTGCCCACTGACAAAGAAATGATCAGTCTATAATTTTAATTGTAGGTTTATTTAAACAGTGAGAGACAGAATAACAACAAAAAATTCAGAAGAACGCATTTCAAAACCGTTATAAATTGATTTGCATTTTAATGAGTGAAATAAGTATTTGACCCCTTCGCAAAACATGACTAAGTACTTGTTGGCTATCACAGAGGTCAGATGTTTCTTGTAGTTGGCCACCAGGTTTGCGCACATCTCAGGAGGGATTTTGTCCCACTCCTCTTTGCAGATCCTCTCCAAGTCATTAAGGTTTTGAGGCTGACGTTTGGCAACTCGAACCTTCAGCTCCCTCCACAGATTTTCTATGGGATTAAGGTCTGAAGACTGGCTAGGCCACTCCAGGACCTTAATGTGCTTCTTCTTGAGACACTCCTTTGTTGCCTTGGCCGTGTGTTTTGGGTCATTGTCATGCTGGAATACCCATCCACGACCCATTTTCAGTTCCCTGGCTGGCTTCAATGCTCTGGCCCTGACGGTACATGGCCCCGACCATCGTCCCTTTGATGCGGTGCAGTTGTCCTGTCCCCTTAGCAGAAAAACACCCCCAAAGCATAATGTTTCCACCTCCATGTTTGACGGTGGGGATAGTGTTCTTGGGATCATAGGCAGCATTCCTCCTCCTCCAAACATGGCGAGTTGAGTTGATGCCAAAGAGCTGGATTTTGGTCTCATCTGACCACAACACTTCCAGCCAGTTCTCCTCTGAATCATTCAGATGCAAACTTTAGACGGGCCTGTACATGTGCTTTCTTGAGCAGGAGGACCTTGCGGGCGCTGCAGGATTTCAGTCCTTCATGACGTAGTGTGTTACCAATTGCTTTCTTGGTGACTATAATGGTCCCAGCTGCCTTGAGATCATTGACAAGATCCTCCCGTGTAGTTCTGGGCTGATTCCTCACCGTTCTCGTGATCATTGAAACTCCACGAGGTGAAATCTGAGCCCCAGTCTGAGGGAGATTGACAATTATTTTGTGTTTCTTCCATTTGTGAATAATTGCACCAATTGTTGTCACCTTCTCACCAAGCTGCTTGGCGATGGTCTTGTAGCCCATTCCAGCCTTGTGTTGGTCTACAATCTTGTCCCTGACATCCTTGGACAGCTGTTTGGTCTTGGCCATTGTGGAGAGTTTGGAATCTGATTGATTGATTGCTTCTGTGGACAGGTTGTCTTTTATACAGGTACAAACTGAGATTAGGAGCACTCCCTTTAAGAGAGCTACTTGCCTGTATAAAAGTCACCTGGGAGCCAGAAATCTTGCTGATTGATAGGGGATCAAATACTTATTTGACTTATTAAAATGCAAATCAATTTATAACTTTTTTTTTAAAATGCATTTTTCTGGATTTTTTTTGTTGTTGTTCTGTCTCTCACTGTTCAAATGAACCTACAATTAAAATTATAGACTGATCATTTCTTTGTCAGTGGGCAAACGTATAAAATATTTTTTTTCCCCACTGTATAGATTGGTTCATATGGAATATGGAATCATGGATTATACTGATTCTTTAACAGTCTTTTACACTTTTTTTATGCAATACATTTTAGTTGTGTTAACTTTTAATGAATTAACAAAAAAGTTAAAAGAACATTTAAAAATATAGGTTTTTTTCTGTGTTCTGAAAAAAATATATACATTTGTGTTAATTAGCCAACTGAAACAGTTGTCATTTTGACATACATATCATATCTATTGTTGGTCATATTAAAAATAAGTAACCAATTGACACGCAAACAGTGTGTCATCAAGGCCAAGCACGTCTGTTCACCTCATTTCCTCTTGAGCTTTCTCCCAGAACAACACATGAATGAGGGATGGTTCCATTTAATGCATTTTAATGCATCCTCCACTACTGCTGGATTAACATGCATTGAATGGAATCTTCCATCGTTGACAAACTGGCCACACACTGGCTTTATTTTTCAATATTCACACGGCCACAGCAAGTTGCATTTCATTCACCTTCTGTGACTCTCAAAAACCTGATGTACAGGCTGAGCCAGTCATACACGCTGTAGCTACGGGACTGCGACGGACGTTAGAGGCCGTTGCACAACACACCCACAGCAGCCTGTGCTGTGCAGTCTGACCTGATAGTCTATGTTTAAGTATGCTATCATTGTGGTCAGGAATAGTACACAATTACACAATTGTCATGGATAGTAAATCTAAATTGCATAACTTTTAAACCACTTTTATTTCCAGCAAACTTCTTAACGTGCAAATATTTGAATGAACAAAAAGTTCAACAACTGAGACAAACTGTCATAGGCGTTTTCCATTTCGGACATTACAGTTTTTTTGATGTGGCCACATCTGCAGGCCTCGTGCCTTCTGCAGCAGAACTATAGCATGTTCACACAGGTGATCAGGCATAACACTCATACTTCTATTTGTTATTTCATAGGTTTGATGACTTTACTAATATTCTAGAATATGTAATTGATGTTTATATGAAGGCCTAATAGAGGCGATACTGGGAGCAATAAGAACTAAATAAATTAATATCCATTAAGTTTACATCCAAGTTTTATGCACAGCACTTTGTTTGCTTTGTGTTGTCTTCATGTTTGCTCATGCCTTCATTTGCCTGTGATAAAGTTTATAACTCTTAACGGACACCTTTCTCGTTCCCAATGCAGATCCTGTTTTGCAAGTCCCAACGCATGTGTCAGAGTAAGCCTTCTTTCATTTATACTTGATCGTTTGTGCATGAAAAGTGAAACAACAGGAACTGTGCAAGATGCTGAGCTAGCACGATTCTTCCTATTCATGATACCATCTAAATGAAGCCACAGATAAAAACACCTAACATAAGCCTACATATTAAAGGATAAAAATAATAATAATCTTTGTACCGCTGTTTTTGTTTGCTTGTTTATTTGGAATACATATAGTTTATAGTGACCACTTGTCACAAAAGAATTAGATGTTCTTTTGTTTTCTGTGAGAAAAAATACAGAATACAGGTTTGGAGCAACATCAGTCATATAACATGACAATCCTGAACAAATATATATATTTTTATTTTTACAGGCCTGCATTCCTCCCTGACCCCAATGATGGCAGTTTGTACTCTCTCGGAGGGAAAAATAATGAGGGTTTGACGGTGAGAGATAACTTCTGTTCATTTCTCATGAAGGACTTCCTCATACTCTGGAATCTAAGGATGATATTTTTAGTAGTGATAGCTTTAGAAATGAGAAATGTCGTTTTCAAACGGAACATTTGAGGTGCTTTTACCAAAAGAAAAAAGTTTCTAAGTGTAATTTTGGATTGAGTAACAAATATTATATCTAACATTTGGGGATTTTTCAGAAACTGCCTTTCACCATTCCTGAGCTGGTCCAGGCATCTCCCTGTCGCAGTTCTGATGGCATCTTATACACTGGTGAGAGACTCATTCTCATTCATTCTTTTGTAATTATTAATCTAAAGTTCCGTTCAACCAAGCTTCACTATTACTGTGGCTTATAGATAAGGTATATATTTAATCAAACCCATAACCATAAATAATGGACATTGTTTGGACATGGACATGATTAGAGTGTCAACCAGCAGAGGTTTATGTTTGAGGAACTGGCCAGCTCCTAGCGGCCTCCCTGTGGTTGAGAGGGTGGGTTGGTGGGTGGGCGCTGTGGGATTGTTTCATGATCTCACCGCAAACACCACAAGAAGACGTCTGTCTGTACCACCCTTTCTTAACCCTTAAAGGTGTAAATCACAAGGCACAGCTACATCTATAATGACACCCAAAGGAAGAAGGCCAAACACTGATTAAATCAGACTGCAGACAGGCGTGAATGTTAAACAATGAAAATCCCATTTCTTAATCTCTTTAAATGAGACTTAACAAGTTTAAACATCAGCATTTAAGTTCCTCTCTGCATTGAAACTCATATGTTGAATATCGCAGTGTAAACCACAGGAAATAACCTTGTTTCACTCGAAGCCACTCTTGTTTCCAAGCGTAAACATGTGGTGTGTTTGAACTGAAGTGTTGATGCCTGTTTACACATCCTGGAGAGAACATTTACTCATGCTGCATCAGTTGTGTGGACTTTTGGTCTTTAAAATGATAAGGGGGAAATTGAAATGGGAAAACCCTGCACTGAATATGTAAATGCTCTGTCTTTAGATCTTATGGAATTATTCTTGTTTATTAGTGTTCTATTTTTTTCTTAACATTATTGTATACAGTTCATTGGTGCAAAGTTATCCAAATAGAAAAATGAACCTTGAACTAGCAGATGTCACCAAACCCTCAAATTTTTCCACTCCTTCCCCTCCAGTTAATTTGCTCCTTTCTTTGTTTCATGTACAGCCTCTGTGACATGCTGTTGATTACCATAAAAGATAAGCATTTACATATACATTATTGTATGTATTGTATATGTTAACATGAGACTACTGTGATACAAGGACACTATGTAAAGTGCTATGAACAAACATAAAAGCTTCACATTTCTTTTAATCTGTCCTGAATGTCTTGTACCATACAATTCCATTTTAAGTGCAGGTCTATACACACAGTTTTTGTTTTTGCAGACTGAAGAAAGAATCTGCACAAAGAGATGATATTGAATTAAACTTTCAATTGAATGCGAATTGCACATTCACAATTGTTTGCTGGCCTGTGCTTGAGTACATTAAGGTTTTTTTTATGTTTGTTTGTAGGTAAGAAGCAAGACGTGTGGTATGTTGTGGATCTGCTGACTGGTGAGAAGCAACAAACACTGACCTCTTCCTACGCTGAGATGTTATGTCCATCTTCATCTCTGCTCTACCTCGGCCGCACTGGTAAGGCCTAATACCTGTCCCTAGTTCTGAATTTAGGTGAGACTATCTCTGTTTGTGTCTATATGAGCAGAAAAACCAAAGATCACTTTAGGAGTTGTAGTGCTTCTTATCAAAATTTTGAATGCTGTAATACTGTTACTGGAGAGTAGGCATGTGAGTAGGCATGTTTTTTACAAATCACGATAATTGATATAACTTTTATTAGGATTTTCTGTATTATCATGGTATTAATAGCATTGAATCAAATTTTATTGTTGTGCTTAATGAACATTTAAATTATGTAACTGTGTACAGCACTTTGGTAAACCAAGGTTGAAATTGAATTGAAATGAAATCACTCCACAAATAAATTATGATTTATAGACTGCTGAATATACAAAGTATTGCATTTCACATCACAGAACGTTTATTGGTTAAAATACAAATGAAGACTGTTATAAATGTAAATGTAAAAGTTATTAAACACTGATACACACATTTATGTATAAAAATGCGGAAATTTGACCTTGGCACAAACTTGTTTCCTTAGTCTCACGTGTTCTGTGGCAACAACCTGTAACCTGAGACCACCTCTGTAAAATGATGGGGATTATTATTATTATTATTATTATTATTCATTATTTATTAAATTCTGTAATGCACATTCATTCTAAGATACACTTTTCACCCCTGTAGTCGTAAGCCTTCTCAAGCATCGTATCGTATGTTTTACACTCAGTCAGCTGGGGAGTGTTAAACAGCCCATAAGCAATTGCAATAGCACATTCTACATTTTGACTTGTTGCTGGAAATTAGCTACTGTCCCTGCTGAAAAAACCAATAGAACCCTGCCCAAAACACAATAGAAAATGTAATGGTTTTAATGGATATAATGGGAATTGTATTGGTTTTAATGGAAACTATAATGATGTCTACTGGTATGTGATGGATTCTATTGGTGGGGATGTTAAATCCTATTGGAAAAATGCCCAAAACATACTACAAAAAGGAATTTTGTAATGGTTTTACTGGAAAAAGCTAATGGTTTATAATGGTATTTTAATGGAAACCATTAGAATTTCTGTGATGGTTTCTATTGGGCGTCTATTGTTTTTTTTAGCAGGGATGTGTTTAGAGAAATGTAAACAGTTGTGCTAATATCTTATCTAGAATTTTTAACAGCTCACAATAACAATATTGTGCAGAATAATGACACACATCTGCTGGAGTTGATACACGTCTAATGCAAAGATAATTTTAAAGCCAAAACAACTCTCATATGATCTGAATATCAAAGATATTCATTGTTGTTCTTGCTATGAGTATTACACTGAATGTATGAGTCCAAGAAGTCAAAATGTAGAATATACGAATGAAACCCTTGCTTATGGGATATTTAACACTCCCCAGCTGACTGAGTGTAAAACCTACGATAAGATGCAAAAGATGAGAATTCTTAAGACTGTTGGGGTTAAAAATGTGTCTTAGAATGAATGTGCATTACAAAATTTAATACATAATGAATAATAATAATAATCTCCATTGTTTTACGGAGATGGTCTCAGGTTACAAAACCTTCGATTAGATGCTTGATAAGGCTTACGACTACAGGGATGAAAAGTGTATCTCGAATTTATTGCTGATCTGTTGATTGTGCTCTTCCTCAGAATACACGATCACTATGTATGACACCAAGAGCAGAGAGCTGCGCTGGAACGCTACTTATTCTGACTACGCTTTCACCCTTCCAGACGATGACACCAAACACAGTAAGGCAGCTTTATCAGTTTGAAGACCCTTTCAATCCTTTTTCGTAGCACAACATAACATTGCTTTCTGTGTTTGACAGATATGGCCCACTTTGTATCCAATGGTGATGGCCTAGTGGTGACAGTGGACAGTGAGTCCGGAGACGTGCAGTGGGTTCAGAATTACAACTCCCCTGTGGTGGCAATCTACATCTGGCAGCGTGAGGGCCTGCGCAAAGTCCCGCACACCAATGTTGCTGTGGAAACGTTGCGTTATCTCACCTTCATGTCAGGAGAGGTGGGCCGCATTACACAGTGGAAGTATCCATTTCCTCGGGAGAAGAAAACTAAAGATAAACTGATGTAAGCAGCCCTTCTAATAAGACAAAGTACTTATAATGTTTGTTTGTTTTTTTCCCAGTGGGGATAAATTGAGAAAAATGACTGCACATGTAAATTTTTTACAGGTTGTGAACCTGTATTTTGCTTTATTTCCCTAAATATTATAGTGATATTATTTTTATATAATATTATCCTTATTAACAATGTTGGTCATCATGTCACTTCCAGCATCACATGCTAGCCAGTTTCTTGCTGAAATGCCACTTCTAGATTTTCTTTTATATTTACATGGCAAAACCATTTTAGCACTAATATTGGACCCTGCGTACATAAGTGTACCTGCATGTTGCATCTCCTATATCTAAGCCACATCCTGTCTGTGTTTGTGAAGTGTGTGGAAGAACTGATTCTAGAAATTCAAAGATGCGTAACCTGCATTTTCAGTATAGATTCAATATTTAAATGCTTTGAGTAGAGATGCCAAAAATTGTGTGTACAGTCCTGCACTTAAAAATGAAACCGTATGGGGCAAGACATTCTGGAGGGTTTAAAAGAAATGTCTGTTAAGCCTTTTATACAACTTTATATTCTAAACTGATCAAGAACAAGACTATTGGATTAGCATTAGTATCTCAAGGTTGCAGTATCGGTATTTGTACCTGATTAAAAAAAGTGGGATGTAGCCATGCCTAGCGTTGTGGCACAATGTTTAGAGCAGCTCACTTTATATATTGCAGTAAAAGGGGTAAAATCAAACTCCATAAATGACTATATATCTCTTTCTGGGATTGTTGTTGTCATTATCTAAAAGACTGGATGAATAATGGTTAGCCATTGTATGAAACTTAGCAATTAGTTTGCAAGATGTTTATAGTTAAAGTATGTGACTTTTGAAAACAAAATATGAATAATTTGTTATTTCTGACTGGTTTCTGACAGGTCCACATTGTATGTAGGGAAACACTCCTCTGGCCTGTACGCTTCTCCCTCCCTGGTGCATGATGGAGTTACTGTTGTGGTGAGTGGTGTTAAAAACCTTTAAATATATTTCCTCATACTTTTATAGAACTACATGGTTAGATTAACTGAGGCATGTTCTGAAGTCACGCTCATAACCTCAGGGTTTGGCCAACTATCACAGTTACCATTACCTCAGACAAGGTCAAGTCATTTGATAAGAACAAAACTTGAACTGAATTAAGCTGGATGAAGACATGGTTGTCTAGTGGAAAGTGTAGACGGAGGTGGAAAGTTATCAATGGCTTCAACTTTTGCACAAAACTAAAAAAATCTAGCCCTACCCAGTTACCTTTCTCAAGTAAGTTACAGTGGCTCTGGCAAACTCAGTTAGCCAGATTCACTGTAAGACTGACCTCTACCAAACGTGTGAGAAGAGCACGTATATGACATAAATGACCTTTCCAAGTCTCACTATAATTAATCACATCATCGAGATACACAGTGCATCCACTACCTGATTCATGAGGCGCTAGAATAGCTGGCGTGTTCTATAAACAAAATCTCATAGCTGTTTAGGAGTATAACCTTGATGGAGTAAAAAATGCCAGAATCTCTCGTGCACAGGGCGTCAACAGAACCTGATAATATCCTGTAAGAAGATATGTAGTCATGCGATTTGTAACCGTATTAAATTGCAATTCACACATTCACTGACTTAAAAACATACTTATCACAGAAGAGATGAATTCATGTTGTATATTAAAATTCCTTTTTTATATATATTTTTGGCTATAAAGTTCTGAAAGAATGAAATTCTTAAAAAGGCTATAAAATAATATTTATAAATTAATAACTCACGGTATTTGGGGAAAAATGCTTTTTACCTTCAAAGAATATATTTAAAATTGTTCTTTTCTTTTGACAGTGGCAAAAATGTGACTCTCTTCTACATCATTAACCAATATAATTTTCAGTTTGTTAGGCAATGCAATGTCTTCATGATTGGAAATTGGAAATGAAATGGGAGTATCCCACATCTGACTTTGTAAAAAATATTTATAGTGATGTAGTAGAATGTTTTTTTTTGGTTTGTTTTTTAAATACAGATTTTGCAAATTTTAGGCCTGAAAATGTCCCAATACAGTTTCAGAAGGGTTTTAGAATGCTGTTGTAGTGCATGCATGCTCATGACTAAGTGTGTGTGCATGTGTGTATTTCAGCCTAGTGGCAGGACGTTTCCCATGCTGGAGGGCCCCAGTAACCAGGACTCAAGCATGGAAAATGAGCAGGAATGTGTGATCACTCCCAGTACCACAGTGAAGTTCAGTGCAGCACTGAAAGAGAGAAACCGCATCAACTTCATGAGGAATTCGCTGCTGCTGATAGGTGCCGCTTACTGCACACTCAAAAAGACCTGCACTCAGAGCTGTGGGAAGCATGCAACAATGAGCCACTCTTGCCCACTAGTGGAGACATTTTTATAGCAGTTGTAAAATATCTCCACTCCATTCCCAGCTTTATGACACCAAAACAAACTGTCACAATGTTTCTTAATGTTTTAGGGAAATGTGGTGTTGTAGAAAATTGTAAACTACATATTTGCTGAAAATATCTAATTTAATTAGTACATAATTGTCATAAGTCTTAACCCACATATTTTGTGCTGTACTATGTTGCCTCATGTTTATTTAGGTATGAACATTTTGCTCAACAGTAATGTTTCTCTTCTGCAGGTCACCACGAGACACCGCCAGATGCTCATACAAAAATTCTGGAGAAATTTCCAGAGAGCATCCCTCGCCAACATATCAACGTCATTCCCCCTGCCACAGAGAAGACCATTGAAGAGGTAAAAACATTATCCACACAGCACACCTGACTGCAGTGCTACTGAGTGTGTTAACTTATCGTTATGTAATAGCTTTAACAATTTGCAATGTGTAAAACCATGGAGAGGATGGTAAATAATAGCTATGTCTGAAGTCTGATCACCAAATCAATGACTTACATAATGTGTTTTAAAAGAGGAAGGAGCTTTTTAGACCACCTTATTGGAGAATTATTTGTATTATTATGGTCTTATTAAAAAGAACATGTGGTAGCATGACTTGGAAAAAGCATATGACACTTCGATTAAATACAGTGATCGACAACAACAATAAAGCCACCTGCCAGTTATTGTATAGATCGCACTTGTGCTGCCAAAACAACCGTGATGCATAATGAGGCATGGCCTGAACAAGATCTCTGAACATGTCCTGTGGTTTCTATCACCAAGACGTTAGCAGCAGTGCTTTCTTACTTATAATTTTTGTCTTGTTTTCAGCCAAAATATCTAAAAATTCTTAAATCAAGAAGGATTTTCTAGACAAGTCAAAATTGTCTTGTTTTAAAAAAAAAACAAGTCAAAATTAAGCGAGTTTTTGCTTAGAACAACCAAAATAATCTGCCAATGGGGTAAGCAAAATAATCTTATTGCAAACAGAAAACATATTATTTTGCTTGTTCTAAGCAAAAACTCACTTAATTTTTACTTGTTTTTTCTGAAAACAAGACAATAATTTTTACTTTTTAATCCTTCTTGATTTAAAATTTGAATTTTTAGATATTTTGGCTGAAAACAAGACAAAAAAAATCTAAGTAAGAAAAGCATTTTTTGCAGTGTAATTCCTGCAAGTTGTGAGGTGGGGCCTCCATGGATGGGATTTGTTGGTTCAGCACATCCCACAGGTGCTCAATTGGATGTAGATCTAGGAAATTCAGAGACCAAGGCAATACCTTGAACTCTTTGTCATGTTTTGTCATTGCCAAGAAGGTGTGTACGTGGTCTGCTCATGTGCCCATTGTAGGCTACGCAGCAAACTGCGATGTACTGTGTGTTTTTACACCTTTCTTTACTGGCTAGCATTGAGTTTTTCAGCAATTTGAGCTACAGTAACTCTTCTTTGTGATCAGATAGTCTTCACTTCCCAAGTGCACGGCAACTTTTTGACAGGTGCCATTGTAATTAAATGCTATTCAACTGTCAGTGGTTTTACTGTTTTGTCCGATCAGTGTAAATTATTCTTAGCGACTTATTGTATTTTCAGACCTGTAGATTGTTTGCTTTGTTGTGAAACAGGGACTCAGTGTTACAATGTTGCATTCTTTATTTGGTTTGTTTTCACAACATTTCGAAGTGTACCAAAATGTGTTTACGCAAGTTACATTTAAGTGAAACTGTCCTTTCATTGGTCAGAGCAGTGGAACTGTGGAAATGTTACATAATAGTGTCATCAGTCAAGAAATTGGCTCCATGGCCTTATTGTAAATGTAGCCATCATTCCCACTCTAATTGAGATTAGAGCCTGTTTTGAGATTGCAGAAATGAGTACATCCTTGATCAAATTCAACAAACATTTAAAATTCTAGTGCTTTAAGCTACAGTCCATAAGGTTTGCCTCTTTGTTGCCATCTCTGTTTAAAAACCTGGAATTGCAGCTGTGTGCGGAATTATCTTCCTTGCGTGGGGTTGTGCTCCAGCATGGCTCCAGCGTGGATGAATCTAATGTTTTGAGGAGTATGTGTGTCAGTCTGTCAGTCACCGCACTGGTGTGGATACTGTACTTAGGAATCACAGATTATAACCTACGGCTTGGAATATATGACCCAAATAAGAATTTTCACCGTATATGGCCATCTGAACAAGTAAGTAACAGCCTGCTACGTTTGTTCTGACCAACTGAGGAAAAAAAGCATTACAATAAATCTCGCTACCAATGGTAATTAAATCTAACGATCGGTTAGCTCATATCACATCTAACCATGCAAATTATTATTATTGTTATACTTTATTCTCAAATTATTAATGTTAACAACATCAGCATTGTGACAATGAGTATAGTGTGTATTAGCGTGTAGATTTCAAATTCTGTACAGTCTAATATCTAATTGTCAAACCATTTCAATTTCATGTTAAGAAATTATTTTAACCCAAAAAGCAAACTATGCTCCCTTCGAACTGGTTGTCTTTAAAATGCAAATCTTGTGTAATCCCAGGCTATCTGTAATCAGAATCACATTTAAAACTGGAATATAATTTAATTTCATTCACACGTGTTTCATAAACACATAATCCTTTCTGGATTACAATCCGCCATCAAAATGATGCATTAAAATATTCCAGCTGCTGTGAGAAAAGGCTATAAACGATCCTCCACTTGCAGGATCCTCATATGCGATAGCCTAGTAGCCGGGACAACTTCTTTGTTTACAGACGTAAATGACGCAGTGCCATGCTCGAATTTCCTGCGGAAACCTACCCGTACCACTCAAATTAGAAAACATTATTATAAGCTAACCGTTGTGAATCGAGCTAAAGTAAGATGATAGTTTTGAACACTGGCTGGTTGTGTACTTGCGCAAATATTGATTTCGGATCATTTTTAACCTAAAAAAGTTACGGACTGCAGCTTTAATATGTCCTCCATAACTAAGTATATTAGTCTGACCCTTCTTGGCATGGAGTGTAAAAATTCATGACACATCAGTTGCCAAATCTGTCATGTTTAACTCCTGAAGGATGACCTCCTTTAATGTCCTGATCTTTAATGGGGAGCATTTCTCAACTTGTCTCTACAAAATCCACCAATAGGGTTGAAAATGTCCAACAACGCAGGGAATGATGGTCGGGCAACATCTTCTGTTTCAAGGTTTTGCATTAAATCACACAGTACACATCATAAATTCATGACAGCATTGATAAAGTACCCAACTGACCCTTGGATTTTTATTGTAAGGTGAAGAACCAACAAATTTGTTAATATTGTAGCACTTTCTTGATTGTGAAACACAAAACATGTACAAAGATGGACCCAGAAAATTATTTGCCATTTTTATCACAAGTACAGCAAAAGAATCTGTTATACAGCTGTCATTCTGTACAGATTTGACCTTTTTTATAAGCTAAATTTTGTTGAATGCTTGATTATCTGTATATGCTATGAAACTCTTTGTTTGTATTTGTGTTTATTGTTATATGCAATGAAATTGCTAAAACTCTTTGTTTGTATTTGTTTATTGCCATATCAAAGCATGTTCTGCTTTGTTCCAGAAAGTCAATGAGAGTGGAATGGAAGACAACAGTCCTCTGCCTCCACCTGTATCGTCCCTGCAGGAGAAACCAGGCCGTGTCCCACGTGTGGAGACTCCAGTGGACTCCATGCTGAAGGACATGGCCACCATCATCTTCTGCACTTTCCTTTTGGCCGGCTGGGTGGCCTTCGTCATCACCTATCCCAAGGTAAACACTCTAAATTTGTTTATTGAGGTGAGTTTTACTCTCATTATCACTCTAATTGATTAAGTTAAGAAGAACATATAATAAGATAATGAAAGTCAAGCAGTTAATCAGAGACTTAGAATCCCAGCTGACATGCCTTACACTTTGTACAAACAGTTTCTAGTTTTTAGATGGATCATGTTCATGCACTTAATCTACTAGAGTCATTTATCTTAGTAAAAGTCAGAATAAAAACAAAGCTAACCAAAATGAAAATAACTTGTATTCACACACAACATTGTGTGACTATATTACCGGAAAATGAATTGAGTGAAGGGAAGGATGGGTAAAGGGAAAGAAGTGGGGGAGAAGGAACAAATGAAGGAAGGACAGGACAGAAAAGATCTTTACCACATCTTCACTTAGGGAAGTTGTGTGCCTGCAAAATGCCCCAAACCCATTCTACATCTCTGCCTGATATGGCCTTTCTTTACATTTTGCCTATTTAGTAGACAGAACAGTAAAGTTATTAATAAAAACTAATGCTAAATTTATAAATCTTTGGTCTCCTGTACAAGTAATTTTTGCAAATGACCAGGGTGATTGGTAAGAGAAGTTCTTGAAGATCTCTGAGAGTATTGTGTGTTGTGTTGTGTTCTGATCAGAGTGTCCACAAGCAGCAGCAGTTGCAACACCAGCAATTTCAGCAGCAGATGGAGGAAAAGCTGCAGCTCCTGCAGCGGCAGCAGCTCATTTTCCAGCCACCCAGTGATCTGCCTCCTGACACTGACTTCCTAGAGGCAGCCCATACCCGCTCTGAGAGCTCCACCCACAGCAGTCCCAACGTCACCCCACGAGCATCCAACCATTCCAACGTGTCCCAGTCTGAGATGGGACATTCAGCTAATGAGCATGAGGATGCAGGTTAGGGCTGTCAGCAAAACAATAATCACAATAATTGTTATTGCCATTTCAAATTTGCCAATTGGTTGACTTCTGTTTTCTTATCTTTTAATTTCAGAGGAAGGATCCAACATTGTCAGAATTGGAAACATCACTTTCAACCCCAGAGATGTACTTGGACATGGTGCTGAGGGAACTATTGTGTACAGGCAAGTTATATTTACATTTATTCATTTAGTAAGTGCTTCTATCCAAGGTGACTTACAAATGAGGAGTACAAGCAATTCATCAAAAACAGGCAAATAAACATGAGAAGTAGCTGTAATACAAAGTTTCAGGTATCGTTCAGAATAGTACAAGCTAGAATAGGGAGGTATTAAGAAAAATTGAAAGCATAGAGGATTTTTTTTTCCAGTAGGATGCACTGAAGTGCTCTAAGAAGAGATGCGTTTTCAGATGTCTCTTGAATGTTGTCAGGGATTCAGCATTCCAGATGGGAGTGGGAAGGCCATTCCACCAGCAAGGAACAGTGAATGAAAATGTTCTGCAATTTTGAATTTTGTTCCTCACTGGGATGGTACCACAAGGTGTTGCTCACTTAACAATCTCAGGCTTCTGGTGAGGATGTGACTCTAAAGAGCGAGTGAAAGTTGGAGGGTGCAAAGTCTGTGGCTGTTCTGTATGGAAGCAATATCTTGAATTTGATGTGACACGCAGCAGGTAGCCAGTGGAGAGAGATAAAGAGAGGTGTCACGTGAACTCTTTTGGGCTTGTTGAAGACTAGTCGTGCTGCTGCCTTCTCAATCATTTGTAGAGGTTTGATTGTGCATAATGGAAGCCCATCCAGAAGAGCACTGCAGTAGTCCAGCCTAAAAGTTACAAGGGCCTTGACAAGAAGTTGTGCAGCATGATCTGTTAGAAAGGGCCTGATCTTCCAGAGAATGACCATTCTGTGTCATTTCAGAGGTCAGTTTGATAACCGTCCAGTGGCTGTGAAGAGGATTCTCCCAGAGTGCTTCAGCTTTGCCGACCGTGAGGTTCAGCTGCTGCGAGAGTCTGATGAACATCCAAATGTGATTCGGTACTTCTGCACTGAGAGAGACCGTCAGTTTCAGTACATTGCCATAGAGCTATGTAGCTCCACACTACAAGAGGTATAACAAATACCACAACATGACATGTCATTGGTGTTTCAGATTAAAAACCCAAATTGAATATTACAATAATTTATTTAAATGTGCATTTTAGGATGCTTGTTAGCCTGCATGATTTGAGAAACTTCCCAAGGGAGCATCTTGTAGTTCAACAGATGGCAGAAAGACACACATAAGTCTGTTTCACAGGCGTCCTCATGTCCTTTCCTAATACGTTCAATTTATTTTCAGGTGCAGATAAAAAACAGATTTTTAGTTTGGTATTTTTAGGTCATGCAATACTATATTGTATAGTATAAAATGTAATGTAGTTTAATTTTAATAATTTGTTTACTTATATTTTATTGTATTTAATTTTAGTATGTGGAACGAAAGGATTTTAACCGCCACGGTTTGGAGCCAGTGACACTGCTAGAGCAAACCATGTCTGGACTGGCTCATTTACATTCTCTTAATATAGGTAACCGTTATCAGCAATATCAGTAATACACTTTTAAATGGTCTGCATTTTTGGTGAATTAATCAATATTCATGAAATCAGTTTGATACAAGTTTTTGTAACACTCAATCTCTCATGGGTTGATAGTTCACAGAGATCTGAAGCCACACAACATCCTGGTGTCGATGCCGAACACGCATGGGCGTGTGAAGGCCATGATCTCAGACTTTGGCCTTTGCAAGAAGCTTGCAGTGGGCAGACACAGCTTCAGCAGGAAGTCTGGGGTCCCAGGCACTGAGGGCTGGATTGCTCCAGAAGTGCTCAGTGAGGATGCAAAGCATAACCCTGTAAGACCTCAGAAAACATGCTGTGTCTGTTTGCATTGATTTTAACTTACCTAAGAGAATGAAAAACATTGTTTGTTTTTCTATATATTTAAAGATTATAAATATAAAAATGATTATAATATATGCAGATTATAAATGTTGATAATTTAGTTAGATTAATATCAATAAAAATTTGCTCATTATTTCTAATAACTAACTGTTAATGTTAATTTATAACTACAATGTTTATTTATGCTTACTTTAAAAATATTAGTATATGTAGAAATTGATTTAGATTGCTGTGTGTTGTAAATATTCCTCGTTATTAGTTTCTGGTAACATTGTTCGTTCATTTTTCATTAACTGATTGACTCATGGTAAAGTGTTACTACTAATTTATTTTAACCGAATTCTTAATAATTCAGCATTCTAAATTCTGTTTGAAATAGCACAGTTATAGAACATGTATGTGTTTTTCATGAATTTTGCATTCCTAAAGTAGCTCTCATACATGAAACTACTCTCTTACACTAGTAGTGGCATTTTTTTTTTCTCTCTCTCTGTCTATTCATTTAAAACTTTGTAACAGTACATGAAGAATGTCTGTAAGTTACATAACATTAATGCAGTCAACAAACCAGGAACTATTTCAGAATTATAGAAGTAATATAAATAGCTTTGTAATTATAGACAATGAGTTGAAACTTTAAGTCAGTGCTTTGGTGTACGGTTGATATAAATATTGCCGTTTGCAAAAATGTCATAATTTTTACTGTGATAATATGTTGTGTTTTCTGAAGATCTGTCGTTTATATCTGTCATATATAAAAAAGTCACAAAATAATACTGTGTCTTCAGCAGTAACCATTGCAAATGATCAGCCACACTCTACTACTGCACAGCAAAACTTGAAGAGAACAATTGATGAGCTTTATATAACTTAAAACTGACAGGGAGAAAGATTTAACAAGGACAGGACAGGGTGATCAGAACATGAAGTGGCAGGGGCCTTGTTTTGTCCTAAAAGGATTTTTTTTTTCCTGCAGTAATGACATTGAACATAACTGACTGAACTCTAAATAGCTACTTACCAAAATAAATAGATAGATAAACGTAAAATATTGATTTGACATTTATATGAGAAAAAAAATGGAAGTGCAGAGTCACAAGTGAGACATGAAGCAGTTAAGCAGTTTAGCTGTTATTATACAAAAATACATGACTACAAAATCCTGCATTGGCCATCAGAACAAAGTATTCCAGAAAGCCATGTCAGAAGCACTAAGAGTTTTGTCAGTGGCTAGACAATCACCGTTTCACCTCTTTTCACCTCTGATGTTTCAGACCTGCATGGTAGACATCTTCTCTGCAGGGTGTGTGTTTTACTATGTGGTATCTGAGGGCCACCACCCCTTTGGGAAATCCTTGCAGCGACAAGCAAACATTCTGTTGGGTGCCTACTCCCTGGACCACTTAGACCCTAACAGACATGGTAGGACAGCAAGACATCTTCTTGCATTCAAAAACACCAGAGCTCATTTTGGGTCAGTTTGTCAGATTTTTGATCATGTATGTGATCATTTGTGCTTTTGCAGAAGATATTGTGGCCCGAAACTTGATCGAGCAGATGTTGAGTATGGAACCAGAGGAGAGACCCTCAGCAGACAGAGTGCTAAAGCATCCCTTCTTCTGGAGTCTGGAAAAACAGCTGCACTTCTTCCAGGTTAGTTAGTCAGTCATCCTTCATTTAATCAGGTTTAAATGCATCCTTTGCAAACAGTACGCTGCCCAAGAAGGCAGCAAAAGGCACAGCAACAAAGTAACATCAAAATAGCAAATCATAGATAATTTCAATTTTTTTCTGTAAATTGTTCAGAATTTTGTCTGAACAGACATGTCAGTACAGTATTGTTTACATGACAATAGTTAAAGAGGTCATGAATTGGGAAATCAAAATTTCCTTGATCTTTTAACATATAGGTCATTGTAATATAAAAACATATTTTAAAGGTGCCATAGAATGGAAAACTGTATTTACCTTGGCATAGTTGAATAATAACAGTTCTGTACATGGAAATGACACACAATGAGCCTCAAACACCATTGTTTCCTCCTCCTTATGTAAATCTTGTGAATAAAAAAGACAATAAAAAATAGGCAAATCAGAACATAATACCGACTGTGATGTAACAGTCTAGATCACTAATAGTTACGCCCCCTACATTTGCATATACCCGCCCATGTTCTCTGCCAGCCGCCAGCTGAACCATCAGAAGTTCTGCAGGTATTGTGAAGACAGCGAGGACAACAGCGAAAATGGCAGATCATGGAAATAAATGTTATATTCCAGGCAGTGCAGGGATGGGTTGGTGTCTGTATTCAGAAAGGCACGGAAAGCAAATAACGCGTTCTACAGGGGTGCAAACTTGTCACCTTTCGGCGAAATTCGCCGTTTTCACCTTGAAATAGGTCATTCATGTGAATCGTGTAGATCTGTTAAAAAAAAAAGTGGGGGGGGGGGTCTAATCTGCGAGTCATCTGTGTCACCTGTAGCGTTTTTTCCCCTGTAGGCAAAGGAATGGTCCCGCCCTACTCTGCCTCTGATTGACTTACCTTAATGTCCTTTCCCTCATCCAACCAATCTTACTCCTGAAGCCTAAAAATGGTGATTACCGCGTGAGGCTGCTGTCTTTTTTTTTTTTTTTTTTGGCGTCAGGCTGCTGTTGCAATAGCTATGAAGATTGTAAGTTATGTTATCGCTACATTAGTTCGCTACCCTTTGCAAAATGCTCCTCAGTCTCGAGCTTAACATTTGTCTCGCATATCAGTAAGCTATTTCTCTGACATGAAGTCGATTTGAGAACTGTTCGACCTACAAGTAAAGCATACTGTTTAATGTACAGTAATATTAGTATCACTCGGCTCAAGTGGAGGCAGCGCTAAGCCATAGCTAAGTGTCCGCCTGTAACAGCCTGTTTGAAGACGGAGAAACACCTCGCATTTAGCCCCTCAGCTGCTTCAAAAATTCGAGTGCTGAAATGAAGATTTACAGTGGTTTATTTGCCCTGAATAAATTCATGTAACATCTTAACAACAATCCTTGTTGATTGTAGAGCGTAGTTGTCGCTCAAACGTCTTTTATGTGTTTATCCTTGAATGGTGCACTGCAAAAAATTATTTCCTACTTAGTTTTTGTCTTGTTTCTAGTCCAGATATCTAAAAATTCTTAAATCAAGAAGCATTTTCTAGACAAGTAAAAATGATTGTGTTGTTTTCAGGAAAAAAAAAAAGTCAAAATTAAGGTGGGGGTTAGTTTGGTTTGTCACCTTTTTCATCCCTGACGAGTTTGCACCCCTGGTTCTAATAAAATAACGTGAGCCACTAAAGGGACATGGTTAGCTCCTTGCTAGTGGTAGCCTGTTACATTGCAGTACATAAGATTTCACTTACCACATAAACAGAGTAAGGAGAGATGACTGAGGATGATGGCGAATGATTTACAGATCCTGAGCACCACTGACAAGCATCTGATCTTGTAAAATGTGTGGTAAGTACTGCCGCTCCATAGTATAAACAGAGTTTGTGCGATCACGAATCGCGAAAGTAAAAAGCGATCGTGCATTTGAAAGCAGTTTCAGTGCCTCACATATTAATAGCGGCTCCCTGATGCCCGCATTTTATATACAGTAAAATTACCCGACGATATAACTGCGAGAAAGTATTGAAATATATATTTTCCTCCATGTGTTTCCTTCCTGTGAGCTATTGAAATGACCCGTGCTGTGAAACAGCCAATCAGAGCAGAGCCCAACATGATTATTTATGACCCTTCCAAATAAGCCAATAACAGACCATTTCATTCAAGGGATAAATCCTAGGGTTGTAAATGCACATGTAAAACCATTTCTGGAGATTTTTTGCCCTTACCTAAGCCACATACCTTCTATGTAGATATCAGAGAACAATTTAAAATATTGTATCAATGCATTCTATGGCACCTTTAAGTTACAGAATTCAAAACGTCCTCAATCCAAAAACAGTTTTATTGATGCTACTAATATGGCTCATTTTCTATTCATTGTTATTTTTATGAAGTATGATTAATACAGCAGCATTAGACAGCCTGTACTTTAACAGATCAATGCTTCTTCATCTCTGACTGAGTTCGTTCACTGGCGCAAGTAAAGGGAGAGATACAAAAACAGGATAGCTAGGAATGAAAATAGATTTAGATTCCTGTGAAGTTTTCCAGACGTAGTAGAGTTCTTACTTGTGGTTATTGTTTCTAACATTAATGTTAGGATTCTGACTCGTGTAGTAGTTCTGTCTCAAAATTGTTTATTTCTGTTTATGCAACAATAAATCAAGCCATCAACTGAATGTTCAACTTCAATCTTTTTCTTTTAGTAGCATAAAAAACAACTAATATTTAAACTGTGATTAAATTATATTACAGATAGGGACACACACCCCTTAAAACAGTGTTTTCAAACGAGGTTCAATAACAGGTTATAAATTGGCCATTTATTTCTAAAATATGACAGTTTGTCAAAATCATACCAACAAGTGTTTATCACTGCTTTAAAGAGGTTTTTCTGAGAAACTATGCTAAAGCTGAAAGAAAAATCACAGCAGGTTATTCTAGAATGCCTAATAAATGGCAGATTCTTTTTTTGTTTTTGTTTTTTTTTGCACACTCACAGGATGTGAGTGATAGGATCGAGAAGGAGCCGTTAGATGGACCAATCGTGAGACAGCTGGAGAGAGGAGGACGGGTGGTGGTCAAAGCCGATTGGAGGGAACATATCACAGTGCCTCTACAGACCGGTGAGCACTACTGCAATTTTGCTTACTGTTGGCTTCATTTTCTGTCCGTTTTTAATTCATTCAGAGTTTGTAAGTAGTTACACCACATGCTGTTCTGTCATGATTATCTAGTTTTATTCTTATTTGAATCTTTAATGTGAAACGTTTGCTCTGCAAATCATTCAAATGCAAATTGTTGTTCTTCAGATCTTCGCAAATTTCGTTCATACAAAGGCGGATCGGTCAGAGATCTTTTACGTGCCATGAGAAACAAGGTACGTTTGCTAAAGAAAATCAGTTTATTGATACTCACCACAAATATCTAGTATTTACAGTAGATAATATGCACAATATTAATGGAAAAGTAGCATAAGAGAGTAGAAGGAACCAGTGATGGGTCATGAACGATCTGTTCATTGCGTCTGTCACGTGACAAATGAACGAAAGACTCGGAAGGTAAAGTAATTAATTATGTTCCCTGTAAATTATCTTTGGCTGCATTATAATGATTTCATAATTCGGAATATGATCAAGATTGCATAGGTGGATGTGTTTGGGGGAATTTGGCTATTAAAATTATAACATTTAAAGCCACTTCAATAATTTAAATGACTTGAATAAAGATTTGTTCATTTTGATGAACGAGAGCGTCAGTAAAATGATCCAAACTTCCCATCACTAGAGGGAACACAAAGTTCCTTTTTTTAATAAATGAAATGTACTTGTTTTGTTTGTTATTCCTATTTGTCACAAGTGATGTCAGGGTGCAATTTGTACTAGTAGACCAAGCAGAATTGTCATGATAAAAAATCAAAAAGCTTCTGTTAAACAAGCAATTTCAACAATCATTTGTTTTGTATATATAATTACACAACTAAAATAACAGTTTTAGTCCATCTTGAAAATATAACATTTCACATGATTAAACTGCTGTTTCTCTTAAGCACAAATGGTCTCATATTTATTTCATCTTTGTTTCCTTTAGAAACACCATTACCGAGAGTTACCTAATGAAGTTCAGGAAACACTGGGATCCATTCCAGATGAATTTGTCTCCTATTTTACCTCCCGTTTCCCTCTTCTTCTGCTGCACACACATCTGGCCATGCGTTTCTGTGCTGTGGAGCGACCTTTCCTGCCTTATTACCACGCTTCTGAACTGCTCACACACCACACAGTAGCACAGTGTGTGCCACAGGCTCCCCCCACACAGCATTGCAGTCCACCAGTGCTCTCAGGCCTGTCGTCATCCAGTCAGATATCAGCAGCTCCACATGAACTGTCAGACACACTGTCTGAAACGGCAGTCTTACCTGAGATCACCACAGAGCACATACAGACAGTCCCGGTGCCACCCACACTGTCCACACAAGAGACTGGAGCTCCATAGTGCCAAGTTATTAGACCCTTGATGGATGGACCCTTTTCGGACACATTCCAGGGATGAGCCGTCTCTCTGTGTGGATGCAGTCTGGGCCTGCAGTGTCCAGGCTGTGTCACCACAGAGGCCGCCATCCCATCTTTAGTGCCTTACAATGCTCATTTTAGACAACAGCTCTTGTCTGAGCGATTTACAGATTCCTGGCAAAGATGATTTGGAAGATGCTGAAAAAGATGGTTTGGGTTGTCAGTGGTGTGCTCACAAAACTCTGCAGTCATTCCTTCCATTTGTCAATTATAATGTGATTGGAAGGCGAGGGATTTTTGCTGAACACTTGAAGTGAACGCAAGAAATTCTACTGTGCGATGTTGAGTTGTGCTTGGTGAGAGAGAACATGCTATTGAATATATATTTTTGTACATATTTTGATCATTGATAATCGGTTGAAGTGGCCGTTGTGCCTTTTTAAATGACACTGTGCAGTGTGGCTTGGTCCTGAGGAGAAGCTAATGCTTGTGGTTTTACCCTTTTGTCTTTGCTGCTGAAAGCTGTTAAAGGACTAGTTCAACCAAAAATGAAGAGAGGCATCATTTAGTCATCCACACATGTACGGCTCTCTGTGGTACAGCAGAATGTTCACCGTTCTCTTCTGTACAGTGACCAGCTGCTGCGAAGCCCCGAAATGACCAAAAAACATCACAAAAGTAGTCAACTTGTGTGCAGAATATAAGAAACATGCAAATTTAAGTTAATATTTATTGATAATCACCCACTGCGCTGCATTTCTTAATTTTCATTCAAATATGTCCTGTTAAGACATCACACCATATTTGACATCAATGAAGCCAAAGAGCATTAATTATCACATATCATATGTGGAAGCACATTTGTGAGCAAAAGCTATTGTATGGCTTCGGGAGGCTAAAAGGTGCATAAGCCATATGGGCTACTTCTATGATATACTGCTGGTTTGAAACGAGAAGTAAATTATGACAGAATTACATTTTTGGGTGAACTGTTCCTTCAAAGTCTCTAACATGGAACCAACTGTGTGACATTACTGGTATTATGCTTTCAAATGTTCGGGATATACTTTCATGACAAACTTAATATCCTGTATTGTGCTCATAATTTCAGTCATTCGGTCATGCACTTTTATATTTTGTTATACTTCAGCAAAACGTGGTAAACGGTATGAATTAATTTCCTTGGATTTTGGATAATGTGGTTTAGTTGTAGCTTTCAGGTGATTGTCTTATATTGTTCTTTTGAAGGGAAATAATTCAAATATTTTCTTGGTTTTTAATGGATCCCTGATTCTGATTCTGGGCTGTTATTAGGAAATACCAGGAAAAATGTCTCCCCTGGCCCTGATGTTGGTCAGATGTTCAGTGCATAAACAGCATTGTAACATGCATGCCGTTTTGACCTGAAATATTCCAGATGGAGCTTTTATAATGTTACATGTTTTTAATGTTCCATATTTTTAAATGGCACATTTTGAGGAAAAAAATGATTAAAATGCAATGATGCCTTTTTACATGTAGTGTTAATAAAAGCTGCTATTGTGCAATGCCAATTAAGTTAAGAGTGCAAATAGTCTAACTTTTTTTCGAAATAGTCGAAGATTATTTTCACTAATTCCACCTAAAATTGCTCAAATAACTTATATATAACATGTTACTTCTATTTAGTCTTTGTGAGAATAGCATCTATCACTATTTGAACTTAATATAAACACTTTTTTAATACTTGGTGCAAACAGTAACTACTAACTATCACCCATAAGCACACACCATCACATCTCACTACTGTAAAATAGAATGTAAAACAGGTAGAATGATGATCAGATAAAGAAAAAATATAACTGAACACTGGACAAAGGCTACTTGTTTTGCCGAAAAATTTGTAACTAATAAACGGGTATTAAGGGAGTATGCAGTTCTATTTTTACAATTCCCTTTATTTAGTCTGCTCTTTTAACATGCACCTCAAAAAGGTGTGCATTTGTTTTACTGCTTTATTGTTAGAATGATGATTAGCACAAAACATGAGTTTTTTTACCTTTTTTTGGACCACAGAGCTTTTATTTATTTATTTTATTTACATTTAAAATATTTATTGATTTATGCGCTTTAATTCATAATTCAGATTTTAGATTTTTTTTAACAGCTAAAATCGTGTTTGATGACCAATACATATTCAGTCTAATGCACTGATAAAATGATTCAGTGGTGAAGTAAATGCTACAGAAAAATAAGTAATTTCTATATCAAAAAGTTAGTTCAGGCAATAAGTAAATAAAATTTTTTAAAAAGTAAATTCTATATTGGTACTTAATTCAAACTTGTAGAAGTTAAAGCGTAAATATAAATGTTATAAAATTAAGTAAAACCTACTCTACTTTTTTCGGAAACTGGTGTTCCCATGGTGCATAAAGAATTAATAAGATACTATTTTTCTACTCAAAATGACTCATTCATACTCAAAAATGAACCACAGGATGTTACCGTCATTGTGAATGTACCAAGTATTGTAGTCTCTGTGTTCGGGTGAGGGCCGCATTATCAATTATGTAGATATGGTGTCTACATGATATTCATTGTATAGATGTTTTTAAATTGCATACACTTTAAAAGCATGGTTTAGTTAGGTCATTTATTAAGTAAAATCAAAGTATAGCCAAGTAAGTTTTGCCTAAGTAAAAATTACTCAAACTTTTATTGGCCAAGCTAAAATTACTTATTTTTAGGGGTGTCAACGTTAACGCGTTAACGCATGCGATTAATCAAACATTTTTAACGCGTTAATATTTTTTTTAACGCAGATTAATCGTTTGATAAGGTTTGAC
This sequence comes from Onychostoma macrolepis, assembly GCF_012432095.1. Classification (NCBI taxonomy): domain Eukaryota; kingdom Metazoa; phylum Chordata; class Actinopteri; order Cypriniformes; family Cyprinidae; genus Onychostoma; species Onychostoma macrolepis. The sequence continues at coordinate 15,469,534 of NC_081157.1, read as the reverse complement.
CCCAATTAGCCGTGATCGCAGCGCGGAAGGTCATCTATCATTGTGTGATGAGGGTACAGCACCAGTGTTGCCAGGGCAGCGGCACAAGTGGGCTATTTTGAAAATACAGTCGCGGGAAAAATTACAGAGCCGTGGTTTGCGGTTTTTTGGGCTACTTTTATAATGTACCGCGACCGCCCAAAGTGTATTTAGACAAATGAAAATGAAAATAGATTCTTTTACTAATGTGTATTATACTTGGAATGGCAACTTAAGAACTGAGAGGCGGTTGTAACATCACAAACAACGTGAGTTTCAGCGGAGCATACATGTTAAGGCTTTTACACAGCAGAAATAAACATGACAACAGCCACTATAGATTATATAAGATAATAAACACACGATTACGATAGGATATGGTCTGTATGTGATTTTATTTTAGTTGAATGTGTACATCTGAAATGCTAATTTGTGCAGTGATATAAAAGGCTATTTATAAATAGCATATTTTAACAACAGTGAACGACCAAATTCCACATGTGATCGCAAAAGGAAGTTATTACAAACACTCGATGGTGGTTTGAAGTGAGTTCTGAGTAAAAGTGTACTATTAATCTCATAAACTGTCTTATGTAGCATGATGCTAATGTTAGCTCTAATGCACCTGCAGAACAGGTCCAATTCTTCTTCATAATGTAATTTGTCATAATACTTACACGTAAGGTCGCAAGAAAATGTTTTGTTGTATTTAGAAATACTTTTGATGATAGTTGGGTAAATGTATACTGGGATTGAAGCGATGTGGCTTGGTAAACGTTTTATTGCCACTATAAAGGCTGATTATGGCTGAATAAAAACAAAAGAATAATGATAAAAGAATAATAAGGATTATGTCTCATACCTGGCAGAAGTGTGAAAGGTTCTCTTTCCTTAAACTAGTTTGTCATGCATTTCTTTTTCAACACATTTACAAGTAAATCCTAGTATTTTAAATTTGTGATTAATCATGATTAATCACAGTACACGACTGTGATTAACGCGATTAATTTTTTTAATCGATTGACAGCACTACTTATTTTCTTTTATTAAATTTACTTAACTTAGGCAAGTAGATTTTACTTAACTCTAAATTATATATAAGTATGTAATATTTATGCACTGTGGAGAATCAACAACTGGCAGACGATCTGAATGAGTTTTATTGCAGGTTTGAAAAAACACCCCACACCCGCCCTAAACACCTCTCCACACAACCATTAACACCTCCTGCAACCCCCCTCTCCCCCACACCTGCAACTCAGATCAGCGAAGATAATGTGCGCCAGGTCTTCCGGAAGCAAAAGAGAAAGAAAGCACCAGGCCCAGATGTGGTCACACCAGCCTGTCTGAAAACCTGTACTGACCAGCTGGCCCCCATCTTCACACAGATCTTCAGCAGATCACTGGAGCTGTGCGAAGTCCCCTAATGCTTCAAACGCTTCACCATCATCCCCATCACAAAGAAACCCAAAATTACAGGACTAAATGACTACAGGCCTGTGGCTCTAACGTCTGTGGTCATGAAGTCATTTGAAAAACTTGTGCTGGCCCACCTGAAGGACATTACTGAACCCTTGTTGGATCCTCTTCAGTTTGCCTACAGAGCAAACAGGTCTGTGGATGATGCAGTCAATATGGGACTGCATTATGTTCTGCAACATCTAGACAGACCAGGGACTTATGTGAGGATCCTGTTTGTGGACTTCAGCTTGGCTTTTACCACTATAATACCAAACCTCCTCCTGCCCAAACTAACTCAGCTCTCTGTGCCCACCTCCGTCTGTCAGTGGATCACCAGCTTCCTGACAGACAGGCAGCAGCTAGTGAGGCTTGGAAAATTCTCATCCAGCACCCGTACGATCAGCACTGGGGCTCCTCAGGGCTGCGTTCTCTCCCCACTGCGATTCTCCCTCTGCACCAGTGGTTTTCAAACCTGTCCTGTAAGCACCCCTGCCCTGCATATTTTGTATGTCTCCCTTGTCAGACACACCCAATTCAGGTCTTGCAGTCTCTACTAACGAGCTGATAAGTTGAATCAGGTGTGTCTGACAAGGGAGACATACAAAATGTGCAGGGCAGGGGTGCTTGTAGGACAAGTTTGAAAACCACTGCTCTACACCAACGACTGGACATCTAAAGACCCCTCTGTCAAGCTCCTAAAGTTTGCAAATGACACCACAGTCATCGGTCTCATCCAGGACAGTGACGAGTCTGCTTACAGACAGGATGTTAAAGAGATGGCTGTCTGGTGCAGTCTCAACACGCTCAAAACAGTGGAGATGACCGTGGACTTCAGGAGAAACCCCCCTGCTCTCCCCCCTCTCACCATCATGAACAGCACTGTAACAACAGTGGAGTCATTCAGATTCCTGGGCACCACCATCTCTCAGGACCTGAAGTGGGACACTCACATTGACTCCATTGTTAAAAAGGCCCAGCAGAGGTTGTACTTCCTTCGCCAGCTGAGGAAGTTCAACCTGCCACAGGAGCTGCTGAAACAGTTCTACTCCGCCATCACTGAATCCGTCCTCTGCACTTCAATAACTGTCTGTTTCAGCTCAGCTACCAAATCTGACCTCAGAAGACTACAGAGGGTGGTCTGGACGGCTGAGCGAATCATTGGTACAACCCTCCCCACTCTCCAAGAACTGTATTTATCCAGAGTGAGCAAAAGGGCTGGCAAAATCACTCTGGACCCCTCACATCCAGCACACTCCCTCTGTGAACTGCTGCCGTCTGGTCGATGCTACAGAGCTCTGAGCACCAGAACGACCAGCACAGGAACAGTTTCTTCCCTCAGGCAATCCATCTCATGAACACTTGACATTAAACATGGAACACACAACACTATTTATACACTTATTTATCCAACACACATACTTAGTTTACATTTAGAATTTGCACATAATGTACCTGTACATACAAAACTGTCCATTGTAATATACCTGTACATACAATTGTCAATTTGTATATTGTTATTCCCTATTTACTTGTTCTATTTTTATTCTTTTATTATCTGTGTTTTGTTCTGTCGCTGTCATTCTGTTGCACTGTGGGAGCTTCTGTCACGAAAACAAATTCCTCGTATGTGTAAACATACCTGGCAATAAAGCTCATTCTGATTCTGATTCTGATATTTCCTTTTAGATTGTACAGAGCAGTAGCAGGAACATTTACTTTAAAACATCTTCATAATTTGCACATTTTAAGTAAATCCTACAAGTTATTTTTTTCAGAGTACATACAGTCGTAATACATCATATTCTGGTGTGATAGAAGACAATATCATCAATTCGCTTAATGTTATTTTTTTCTTAGAGAAATTATTTTTTTTGCCTTTTTTTTTTTTTTAATCTCTAAAAATAGTCAAATCTCTTTCTCTTTGTTTTCCTTATAGAAAAGATCAGGTAACTATGGGAACCAGGAACCAGTCTCCACACTGTGTGACTGTATCTAAGCTGGGCTCATGCACATTAATTCAGTTATTCAGTTAGATCATCAGTTAATATTCATTAATATTCATGAACTAGCTTTATAATTGTAGGATTTATCTCCAGCCGAGATAATGTCTCAGCCCTGTTCCCCTTCTCTTTCTCCATCTACTTTGCTGTAACTTCTGTACTGTCACAGAAAATAAAAGCAAAAATGCCAATAAAAGTCCATAAGGCATTTTTCTACTAACTAGTCACAATAATATAATGTGATCTGAGTTATCATAATTTGCGGACCCTTCTCAAGCAAATATTGTGATTGTTTGTCATTTGATTGATTTATGTTTAATATAATTAATTTGGTTATGCTTTAATTAACAGCACTGATACTTTTATGAGATTAAAGTGTTATACACTGTATAAGTATTATCATGATGGTTTCAGTTTAATCATAAGGTTAAATGGAGTTTCTGTCTGTTTTTCTTAGTGAGTCAAAACCTTTTTCCATATTCAATCCAATTCACATTTATTTGTATAGTGCTTTTCACGATACAAATCGTTGCAAAGCAGCTTCACAGAAAATTAAAGCTTCTACATTATATTTAGTAGTAACTTATCAGTGGTGATTATGTAAAAGTGATGTCCACATTGCAGAAAAGTACAGTAAAGTACAGTTGTTTGAGGGTTGGCATCATCTGAGGTCTTCTGAGGGGTTGGCATCATCTCATCTCAGGTGTTCGGTCATCTCAAATCTTTGTAAGGGCTGGATCCAGACTGAAGCTTGTATAATTCCTACCTCAGAATGCTCACCCCGTGGCAAAAACAGAGAAGCAAATAGAGAAAAATTAGCATAGCTGCTGTTCAAACAAAGCAAAAGAATGATGTGCATTTGATCATAACTGAAGTACAAGGTTATGAGATACATTATGTGAAGGAATGGCTAAACAGATGTGTCTTTAATCTAGATTTAAACAGAGAGAATGTGTCTGAATGCCGAACGTTATCAGCAAGGCAATTTCCAGAGTTTGGGAGTCAAATGTGAAAATTAACTCTATAGTGGACTTTGCTATCCTAGGTACTACCAAGAGTCTAGAGTTTTTGCGACCTTAGGTTGCATGATGGATTGTAGCGTGATAGAAGACTAGTTAGATATGCAGAAGCTGAACCATTAGGGCCTTAAAAAAAGTAGTAATATTTTGTAACTGATACGGAACTTAATAGGTAGCCAGATTGTAAAATTGGGGTAATATGATCATATTTTCTTGAGCTGGTAAGGACTCTAGCAGCTGCATTTTGGACTACCTATTGCATGTTTATTGAAGATGCAGGACAACCACCTAGCAGTGCATTACAATATTCCAGTCTGGAGGTCATAAATGCATGAACTAGCTCTTCTGCAACAGCAGCTGCAGCATGCAACATGCTGTTTTTGTAGCATGTGAAATATAATTTTCAAAAGACAAGTTACTGTCTAATATAACACCCAAATTTTTGACTGTAGAGGAAGAAACCGTACATCCGTCTAGATGCAAATTGTAAGAGATTCTGTGTACTGTTTTTTTGGTCCAATAAGTAACATCTGGTCTTGTTGAAATATATAGAGTATCATCAGCATAACAATGGAAACTAATCCTATATTTTCTATTATGCCATGGTCTGTCTGAATACTCGATTCTGATTGGCTGGCAGGTGTTGATTAAATTCGTTTAACTGCACAGGTAGTTCCAGGTCAGTTTAATCACGTTCTATATTAATGTGCTTCCTATAAACATTGGTATCCATAGTAACATACAGTTACAGTTGAATAGTAATACAGACAAAAATAACCGTCATTTTTATCGTTCCGGTCAAATATTGCAGCGCAAATATTACTAACATCTTTAATATGTGAATGCTGGCAAATGACCATGGCATAAACGGGATAATCAACGGCTAGCTGTGCATTAAACGATTTGAATGCACTTCGTGGAGGCAACCCTCCGCTGCGCGTCGGGCGGTTCTTCGCCTCCACGTCGTGCATTCAAATCGGTTAATGCACAGCTAGCTGTTGATTATCCCTTACATAACATTACCAAGTGGCAATGTTACATTACATTGCCAAGAGGCTTAACAACCGCCAGCTCGGGACGTGAGTGACAACGACTAGGTAATAATATTGATAAGCGATTATTTTGCTACTACTCTTTCAATAAGGGTACAGGATCTAATAAACATGTTTTTGGTTTAGAACAGGGGTCATCAAACTTGGGTTTCCCCATGACAATATGTGCACATGCATGTCTGTGCTTGGAATGAAAAGATGGCACACGGTTTTGAGCAAAGTTCTTGATTATTTGATGACATAATTTTTGAAAGAATCTAAAGTAGTCCACATTATAAATTACACAATTTTGTTCATTCGATTTTAATCCCATCTTTTTATACTATGGTGCACACGTTTGAAAGCTGAAGAATGATTGTGATAACTTGTAATTCGACAAAAAGACAATGTGTGCCTTTAAGTGCTTTGTTGTAACTCTATGCTAATTGTTCTGTTAGGTTCCTAATTTATATTATCTTTATTACTTTAAATCGTTGTTTATATCGCCTATAGGAAACAACCTACTTTCATGTCCAGGAAATCGAAAGTTAAGACCGGCGGCGCCGGATATCTGCTGCGCTGAGAAGGGAGTGAGAAGAAGCAGTGAGAGGCGGTAACTGCTCACGCACACACTGCGACGCATATAGGTCTTGTGATACGCTTATAATCTCAATTTTGCATGATATATTTGATTTCCACTGGTATGTACACATTGTTTTACTGATCAAAGGTTGGTCCCTTTGGAAGATTCGTCTTTTATGGACGCAAGGGCGGTGACTGAACCCAGTGCTGGAAAGACGTGCCATGGTAAGTTGTTTGTTTGTTTGTTTGTTTGTAATCTCAAAATGTCATAGAATAAGTGTTTATTGTAACAAAGCTTCATATTTTGTCACTGAAGAACGGGGGACGTTTTGTCCTTTTAGGGAGGGAAGCATCGGGAGTTGTCACTTCATTCGTTTTATTGATGGGATAGCAATGCGGGGGTAAAGTAAAACATTTTGTTTGAGCATTGGTGGTTGTTTGCGCTAGATCTCTCAAAATTTGATGAACTGTAGCCGCATTTGTCTACTACAAGTAAAACTCACCTGGAAGTGTTGGCTACTACTAAAGTTTAGGCCCCAGGGCCCAGCTATAAGGACCTTAGTAAATTTTACCTGTTCAAAAATAAAATTAGTTCTGATTTGTTTGAACTAAAATTTGTTTAAAAGCCTATGTTTTTCTTATCTTATTCTTAAAAAAAAAAATTGAAATATTTTCGCTTTATTTATTTATTGTTTGGTTTTGTTTTTATAGCAATATCTGGCAACACTGCATCAAATTCGGCACAACACCGGTGTTGTGCCAATTTTCAACCCCCTGCCAAATTATTACCCCTCTCCTTGAAATCGCTATATGATTGCCTAATCCTAACCCCTCCCCCACCCCTAAACCTAAACCTACACCTACCAATACTAGGGTGGTAATAATCTGACAGGGGTCAGAATTGGGCACAACACCGGCACTTAAACTGACAGCAATCAAAAAAGCCCATGGACAGGTTACAAATACAAAAAATTATATTATCTGTCAGAAACGTTATCAACGCTGTCAAAAACACTAGTGCACAGATCTGTAGAACAAGTTACAGAAGTAAATGAAATATGGAAACACTAGCCATGAAGAAGTCTATGCTATTTCATTCAGTAGGCTATAGTACAATTTTCACAAAGTCATTCAATTTTCAGTAAAAACATTCATAAGAGCACAAGACAAAGTTATAATCTATCTATAGCAATGATTATTAATGAAAACTGTAACGGTAACATGTATTGTTGTATGATTAATAAACAATTGATAAAATTATCTACCCGTAACCTATAGTAAAATCGTAACAAATTTTGATGCAATAAATATGGTATAATTTATCAGTGTTCATCCCTCTAAAACGGAGAAAAAATCTTTCACAAACATGTCTGTCTCTTTTAAAGTGTTATTAAAGTGTTATTTATAAATAGTCTAATTTATAACATTAAAACATTTTGTCAGAATCTCAAGTAAATTAGCCTATTATTTTGTTTGGTTGTCTAATGTTTTGTTTTCAGAATCGTGGGAGAATGATCTTTAAAAATCAATTATTCGGAGTCATAGCTTAAAAATAGGATTGGGTATCGTTTGGTTTTTTTTCGATACCGGTGCCAAATCGATACTTTTAAAACGGTACCGGTGCCTGAACCGATACTAAAAAATAATAAAAAAAATTATAAAAATTACCAATTAATAATTAGATTGGCCATTAGCACTAAACACATGATGTCTTTTTCATTCATACTGGATGCCAGAGGGCACCCTCGCACAAAAAATCCACATATCCAGTCACAGAAGTAGCGAAACTCGTGAAGCTCCAGGAAATCCCATTGCTATCAGTGTTGCCAATTTGGGGATTTTGTCACCAAATTGAGCTACTTTCTCATTGTTGCTGCGACTTTTATTGATTTTATTGATGCGACAAGGAGCTATTTTAGCTATATTTAAATAAAAATAGCGATTTTTTTGGAGATTTTTTTTTTTTTACTTGGCCACACCTTGCCGTAGGCCCGTGACCTCCCACATTTACTCTCAATCATGCCAATGAGAACACACATCAGTACACCTGCCATTCAGATATGATGACACGCACCACCATTTCATTATAAGCTTCAAGATGGCGGAGAATAAATATGAAAAATTATGATTACATCAGGCAGGGGCCTAAATTTCATCTAACAGTAGGGGGGGGACAATAAACATAAAATTTCTCAAGAGCAATTTTTGAAGGGGACACAAATAATACAGCCAAAATTGTACTTGTAAGGATAGACATGCGTACACAGCATGGACCGTGTTTAAATATGAGTTCGGTTCACCACGCGGTCATATTATAATTATTATTTTGTGTCATCTATAGTATTTTAGGTTTCGTCTGAAACCCAGTATGTCTCTTTAGATATTCAGCTGCATTAAGCCCACTGATCTGCCACTTAACATCATATTGAGCAAAACCCAACACATCGGTAGGTCTATAATATTAGCCTAATATCAGTTCACACACAGGCTTATCGCCGTTTTGGTTGCAGTGGGACAAGCTACGGTATTAAATTTGTTAACCTTATAATCGCTCATAGAAAAAACATCGGATATCATAAGTTTTTTGTCATGACTAATTTATTAATGATCCAGCATCATCTGTATTAAAGAGAAAGAATAATTTCACCCAATGTTTAAAGAGAATAAAATAGCCTTGACAGCCTAAGTTACTTACATGACTAACTGTTACTGAGGAACTTGCTCTCTCGCACCGGACTCGTGTGTGTGTATCGGTAAAAGAGGAAAGCAGGTAGTGGACCAAACCACTGTGAGGCAACAGAGGGGGGAATCAAAACACTTCTGAACGTTTATTTTGTTTTACTACTCACAGAATTAATTTAAGTATATGTCCATTGTATTATTTTTAATACACAGAGTCGATTGTAATGATATTTTTAGGGGGGACAACCCTCAGCTAGGGGGTCCTGCCCCCCCCCCCCATCTTGTTTTAACCACAGACACAAATGTTATACCACAATTCATGCACAATCATGTCAACCAGATACTGAGAGACACAGTACATCATCGTGTCATGTGTGCTGGGATGCAGTAATTTGCACTTTGTAGAAATAGTACGGTGGCCAAGAGATCTCAATGCGTTGCAACTTCAGAAAACACATGCAAATAGAAAAAGCACCAGCAAATCAAGAACATATCTTCATCAATTTGACAGCAGGTGCTGCAAATGCTCACAACACAAACAAATAAAGAAACGCACTGCAAATGCTCACAACACAACCAAATAAAGAATTGTATTTGTGTTTCTTGTGTTGTGAGCATTTGCAGTGCATGTGTTGTCAAATTGATGAAGTTGTTTTCTTAATATGCTATGCAGGTGTTTTTTTTATTCTGAGATATAAACATGCAATTCTGAGATATAAACTCGCAATTCTGCCTTTTTTCTCACAATTCTGAGATATAAACTCGCAATTCTGAGATATAAACATGCAATTCTGAGATATAAATTTGCAATTCTGAGATATAAACATGCAATTCTGAGATATAAATTTGCAATTCTGAGATATAAACATGCAATTCTGAGATATAAATTTGCAATTCTGAGATATAAACATGCAATTCTGAGATATAAATTTGCAATTCTGAGATATAAACTCGCAATTCTGACTTTTTTTCTCAGAATTCTGAGATATAAACTCGCAATTCTGAGATATAAACATGCAATTCTGAGATATAAATTTGCAATTCTGAGATATAAACTCGCAATTCTGACTTATTTTCTCAGAATTCTGAGATATAAAGTCGCAATTCTGAGATATAAACACACAATTCTGAGATATAAAGTCGCAATTCTGAGATATAAACACACAATTCTGAGATATAAACACACAATTCTGAGATATAAACTCACAATTGCGACTTTTTATCTCGCAATTCTGACTTTTTTCCTCGCAATTGCGAGTTTATATCTCAGAACTCTGACTTTCTCGCACAATAGGAAACCACTCTCCGTGTAAGGCTTTGCAGTGCTTTGTTCAATTTGCACTATCAAAATGAACTAGATGAATGCTGCGTCCGAATATGATTTTTGAACAAACATACAAATGACTAATTATTCTCCATTTCTGTGTTTTGCGCTCGCGGTTGGACAGTACCATTACCGCCAGGCAGGGTGCGGGAGGGGGGGACGGCGCGCACAGCTTTCAGGCACAATATTCTTCATTTCTTTATATTTCTGAGTTTGAGGCAGCTTCTATCACCTTATTTTAACAACAGCTGTCAAGCCAAAAACGTATTATTGTAACATGAGAGTGAATATATGAATGCACGCAGGTGGATTTCCTTCACTCTCGCATAAAACGCGCTTACATCTCTATGTTCTTGCTCTAGAATTATCTTATCTCCTATATTTAATGTTGTAAGATATCGACCAAGCAAGGCATCTCCGATGAAAATTGTAAATAAATTAAGGATTCACTATTTATTAGTTAGGGACTCCGAGGGCCATGGCGGGTCAAGTCAAGTCACCTTTATTTATATAGCGCTTTTACAATACAGATTGTGTCAAAGCACTTAACAGTATCAAATTGGAGGATAGAGTGTCAGTAATGTATAATGATAAGATTAAACACTCAATTTAAAATTTTCAGTTAAAGGCATTTCATTATTGAATTCAGAGATGTCATTGTCTAGCTCAGTTTAGTTTAAATAGTATCTGTGCAATCAAATCGGCGATAATCGCTAGAAATTAAGTGTCCCCAACTGAGCAAGCCAGAGGCGACAGCGGCAAGGAACCAAAACTCCCTCTGTGACAGAATGGAGAAAAAAAAACCTTGGGAGAAACCAGGCTCAGTCGGGGGGCCAGACGAAACCCGCAGTTCAAAAGTTTATATTTCTATTTTAATTTGTTGCAATTTCTAACAATAGTAGTATTATGTAGTTAGGTATTTTATTATATTTTAGTTATTTTGTTATTTTTGGTTGATATATCTGGGGCTATATCTCTGGGGGTCATCTGGGTGAGCGGGTCAGGGGACTCCGAGGGCCATGGCGGGTCAGGGGAATTTTAATGCTGAAATTAGGGGCTTTCAATCTTTGTTTGGACTCTTGGGGGCGCTCGGACAATGCGGACTCTTGGGGGTGCTCGGACAGCGCGGACTCTTGGGGGTGCTCGGACAGCGAGGACTCTTGGGGGCGCTCGGACAGCGCGGACTCTTCGGGGCGCCTTCTTGGCGCAGGCACAGGGGGGCGCTCGGACAGCACGGACTCTTGGGGGCGCTCAGACAGCGCGGACTCTTGAATGCGCTCGGGCGGCGCGGAGCTAGGGAGGCGCCTTCTTGGCGCAGGCACAGGGTGGCGCTCTTGAAGCGCGGACTCTTGAATGCGCTCGGGCGGCGCGGAGCTGAACGGAACCAGCGGAGGCGAAGGTGAGCTGGGCGGGGCCAGCGGAGGCGAAGGTGAGCTGGACGGGACCAGCGGAGGCACAGGTGAGCTGGACAGGACCAGCGGGATTGCCATACTTTCAGGCGGGCTTGCCGCACTCTCTGTCGGCGGGATGGCCGAACTCTCTGTCGGCGGGTTGGCCGAACTCTCTGTCGGCGGGTTGGCCGCACTTTCTGTCGGCGGGTTAGCCGCACTCTCTGTCGGCGGGTTAGCCGTAGCCGCGAACGGCGGCAGGAATTCGTGGATCACAGATGGTGGCTGGTGAGGAAGAGTCGGGGATGATGGTTGGCGTGGGGGAGCCGCGGCAGGCGCGTTAGTTCCGGCTCGGGCCCGGACGCTTCCCAGACACCGAAGAATGGCCTCTCTCCAACACAATCCCATGGTGTCTGGGAGGTCCACGGGACGGTGGAAAGTGGCCCCGAGCCGGAACATTCCAATGATGGTGGAGTCCGGTAACGTCGCTGCCACGGCGAGTTCGCAGAACTCACACGCGAACTTATAAAAGGGGAGATTCAGGAAGGTTAGGGCGGCGACTGCTTCCACGAAGTCCATCTCTGTTTCGGTCCGTGATTCTGTTACGTGGGTGTGTGGTTGTGGCATCGGCGAAGGCAAACATAAACGAATGATGAGAGGACAAATAGCTTCAACTCACTTTTCCATTTTTAATTAACGTAAATCACGGACAAACATACAGGGAGAACTGAGAACATTTATAGGAGGGAGAACAAGAAGAGCAAACAAGGTAATTAAACTCAGGTGGGGACAATCACAGATAATTAACAAAAAACGGAAACTAACCAAATAAGGAAAACGGGGATTCAGACAGGCAGACATGTAACACAAGCGTTATCATTGCAGTGGGTGGGTGTTTCTGTTCAACAGTCCAAAAGACGTCAAATAAAGCATGCGCATCCATAATAAAATGTGCCTCACACAGCTCTGGGGGGTGAATAAAGGCCTCCTGTAGCGAATCCCTGTGTTTTTGTAAGAAAAAATTATGTAAAAATTATTACGTTTGAAATCTGATATTTATTTAAATTGATATTTATCTTACAAAAATGCGTGGATTCGCTACAGGAGGCCTTTATTCATGCCCCAGAGCCGTGTGAGGCACGTTTTATTATTGAATGCGCACACTTTATTTGACGTCTTGTGGACTGTTGAACAGAAACACCCACCCACTGCAATGATAACGCTTGGAAGAGCCAGGACAACTTTTAATATGAGTCCGATTGGATTCGTCTGAAAGAAGAAAGTCAAGGGAGAGAGGTTTCGGGATTCATTTCGGGTTTCCTGTGGCTAATTTTTCACAATGATTGGTCTCAAAAATTGGTCTCATTTTTAAAAAGGTTTCTATTTAATGAAAAATTAGCCTTATTAAATTAACTATTATTTATAAGTTGTTGTTGTTTTTTTTCTCCTGGGGCCAGGAATTTTGGTCAATATTGATAATTAAACAATATTTAGCTGAATGTGTTTTTGTGCTGGCACCTTGGCTGGTTTAGGTCTGTCATGGATAAATAAATATGACAATAAAGCCGCCAGTAGGTGGCAGCAAGTCCCTGTTTTAATAAATGACTAACTGAATTATTCATATCAAACGATTTGTTCAAAACGGCTGATTCAATAGAAACGAAACAAGTGAGACCATCTGAATGGACCATTGAATCACGCACCTGTGCTGATATACAGAAAAGTGCATTGCTTGTGCAATGAATATAAAAACTTAACTCATAAATGGGTATTTTTTGTTTCATTGCTGGAATTATAAGGGCATTCTAACTGTATTCTAATGGGCTTCATCGCGCAGTGAATGCTTTTGGACTTTCAAGATGTGTTTTTTTGGGGGGGGGGTTTTCTCTCAAAGTTGGATTTTGTCAGCTCTCCTATTGTCTCTCAGTCCCTCACAGTCACACACACATTATGTCAGGAGAATGTCTTTAAATTCTAATCAAGGAAAAAATCATATCTTCTGTTGTCTTCTTTTTAAAGAACTTCAAAAGTTGCGCTTGAACCATTTTGTGCGAAAAATTACGAAATTGCTTCTGCTTGTGCGCTGCTTGTTACAGTACCAAGCTCTGATTGGCCAATCGCCATTATTTAGTTGGTAAATGATCATAAGTAGAGAATTTTAACATTTCATGTGAGTGATAAGTTTTACGTAATAAACAAAAATAATAATCCAAAAGAGATGGTAAGGGGGGATGGTGGTTTTAGAGGGGATGCTTTTTCTAATTTTTTCCGACCAGGGAGATGCCATCCCCCCCGCATCCCCCCTCGATTCGAGCCATGTGTATAGGCAACTCGGTATTTCCGCGCTTGTGTACGAGAACAGCGCGTGAGTAATGAATTGAGCTCTCTTTCATTTCTTCTTGTGGTTTTAAATTGCTTGAACGTGTAAATTGGCAAATTAATCTGCGAATCACGTGCGTGCCGAACAGTGGGGTCTCGTCCGTACGTATCACGGATGAACTGCAATCTGTTTAACCCCTAATATGTGACAAATCAGAGCAATCTTTCACTTACTTATTTAAAGGGTTACTCCACCCTAAAATGAAAATTTTGTCATTAATCACCCTCATGTCGTTCCAAACTCGTAAAAGCTTTGTTCGTCTTCTGAACACAATTTAAGATATTTTGGATGAAATAATATATCTTTTGGATGAGGCTTGTGACTGTCCCATTGACTGCCAAACAATTAGCACTGTCAAGGCACAGAAAAGTATGTCAGCCGCACCGCACGGGTACATCTGTTTGTTTATGCTTTGATTTGAATGAAAACAGCATATCCTGACACAGAAGAGCGTACGCTGTTTGCATCCAGTGTATATTCTCCAAAATGGCGCAAATTGTTGAATAAAGTCGTAGTTTTTGTTTTCTTTGCGTACAAAAAATATTCTCGTAGCTTCATAACGTTACGGTTGAACCACTGATGTCATATGGACTACTCTGACGATGTTTTTTTATAGTTTTCTGTGCCTTGATAGTGTTAATTGTTTGGCAGTCAATGGGACAGTAACAAGCCTCCCGGTTTTCATCCAAAATATGTTAAATTGTGTTCCGAAGACAAACGAAGCTTTTACGGGTTTGGAACGACGTGAGGGTGATTTAATGACAAAATTTTCATTTTGGGGTGGAGTAACCCTTAAACATGAAATTGTCAAATTGCTACTCCATATCAATCAGTGTCATATCTATACACATTTTAACTACAAACTAAAAGTTTAAAGACCACGCTGGAAATAGGGAAGTGAAGTGAAGTGTGGCCAATTACGGTGTCCCATACTCGGAGTGAACAAACACACACACCGTAAACACACACCCGGAGCAGTTAAACATATCTGAAAAGACCTAATGAAAGGTGTCTACACATACATACATGCATATCTGGTCAGGGCGTGTGTTCACTGTGTGTATGTGTGTTCACTGTGTGTGTGTGTGTGTGTGTGTGTGTGTGTGTGTGTGTGTGTGCATTTGTTCACTACTCACTGCTGTGTGTGTGCACTTGGATGGGTTAAATGCAGAGCACCAATTTCGAGTATGGGTCACCATACTTGACAATACGTCACGACTTAACTTAACTTAAATAAATGAAAGCAACTTTGTGTGTTTACACCCCTTGCTGTGCATTTCTTTAATGAAATGAATCCAATTTTTCTGGACAAAAAAACGATGTTGTATTGTCGATGGCCATAACAATGTAATTTCTGTTTTTCAAGGTCCGCAATGTTAGGATGTCTGCGTTTGAACTGTGAATGATCATTAGAAGCCATTAAACAATGGGCAAGTATAAAGTTGTTTTTCAGTACAGTCATTGTTTTAAAGTTGTTTAAATAAACTTATCTCACTTTAAACTATTTTTGGTTTGCAGAAAAGCCAGAGGATCCTCCACTGGAGACATGGACTGAGTCTATGGTGAGCAACTGGTTAACATCGATAGGAGTTAAAGAAACATACATCAAAAAACTTCATGAAGAGGAAGTAGATGGCCGGATCCTTTGTGAACTCTCAGAAGAATATCTGGAAAAAAAGATTGGACTGAAATCTGGACCTGCGCTTTTGATAATCAAAAAAAGAGACGAGTTAGTAAATTCACAAAAAGCCAGGAGCAAACATTTACACAAACAAACTTCTGGAAAAAATGACCATGAAGCAAGTGCAATTAAAAGTGTTGACACAAGAGCCGAAATCAGGGAAGAGCATAAAGAAGATTCTGTGCCTGTGATAACAACAAAGAGAGATTCAAAACTACGACCTTTTGACATGAAAGGTGTTGATTTTACATATGTTAAAAACAGTGTACTCTTACCAGAATCAGGGGTTGATGATTTTATTCGTCCATGTCATGAGTATAAGTCATTTGCCATTGCTGCAACACTGGACCGCCAAAGACTACAGGCCAAGTTCGCAAAGGAAGTGCTGAAATTTGCTACAGGTTGTATGAACGTTCGTACAAATGGCACAATACATTTTGGTGTCATGGACAGTAGAGGTGACACTGGTTATGTACATGGTGAAATCATTGGTATTCCTGTTAAGGAAAAAGACGTATACTGTGATGCATCAGATTACATAGAGAGGAGTTTCTCTAGCTCTGATCGCGAACTTGCACGATTATGTATTAGTGAACCTCAGTTTGTTCAAGTAGTCTGTTCAAACAGCACAGAGGAACTCTACGTTGTGGAGGTTGATATTAAGCCCACATTGAGCATAGTCAAGAATAAGGTGTTCTCTGTTAGCTTGCCAAATTTCAATGAGAAGGCAAACAAAGTTCAGCTTGAGAAGAAAACTGCGTATCGCAGAGTGGGTTCTAAAACCGAACCAGTGGCAGACCTCAGTGATTTCTACGAACACATCAGTTTTAGGGATGCTCAGAGAGAAGAGGCAGAGAAAAAGCATAATTTCACAGCACCAGAACTGTCCCAGAACCTGGGAAAAAAGCTCATCATGCTCATAACAGGTGGAAAGAAAATAATGGACAAGGAAAAATGGCACATACTGGTTACCAACCAATTTCTGAAGAAAGATCTGCAAAGCATTGATTTTTTACTGAACATGAACGTCTTCTGTGTGTTTGACTTTGATCCAGATTCCAATGTGTCTGGGCTATGCTATGAATACAATAAGCACCATGCAGTGAACCGCCATTTCATGCAGAACTACAAAATTCCCAGCGGATTGAGCATCCGAGAATTTGAGAGTCACCTGCGTTTGTTTGATCAAATCAGCTGGATATTTTGCAATGGCCGGAACGATTTCAAAGGCAATGAGCCTCCATGTGATGAGAAGACCTGGGTTAAAACAAAAAGGACCCTCCTAAAAGATTGTGTGTCACTGATTTGCAAAGATATCTTACCCAAAGGAACCTTTCAAGTGATTTTCCTCCTTACCTCCTCTGTTGACACACCTTTCCTAAACACGTTCTATGAGTTCATCACCGACATGGAAGGACATGAAGACATTATCTGCCTTGCAGAATCAGAGGATAATTTCAAGAAATGGCAGCGCTTTGCTCTAGGATCCTGTGACATGGAAACGGTAAATAGTTCAAGTGTTGTTGGGATGACAATAAGCCAAGTAAATGCAACCCTCCAACAGGTTCAGCCTACCACTACACAGGCCACCAAACGATTACCAATCCATGTCAAAGGAGAGTGTTTTCTTGATACTCGAGAGGAGGAAATGAGATGCTCTTTAGAGATTCTGAGTCTAAACCACTGTGAAGAAACCAGTACTGAATTCATTGAATCTGAAAAGGAGACAATTGAGCAGCAGTTTTACCATGGAGGAAAAGTAACTTGGATGAATCTCTGGCTTGCGGATAAAAAAATAGTTGGAGAGGTCATTCAAAGAGATGCTTACAGTGAAGTCAGTGGTCTGGTGAAAGATCTTTTTAGGAGTTTGGACCGGGCACCCATCAGCTGCATCAACATATACCATCATCCGGGCAGCGGTGGTAGTACAGTGGCAAGGCAGGTACTGTGGAATAACCGAAGGGATCTAAGGTGTGCAGTTGTAAAACCTTCATACTCAGCAACGGTTGTTTCAGAAGATGCCATTTGGCTTCGAGAATATGAAGAAAAAGATCACAAAAAATGCCTCCCTGTACTTCTGCTGTTTGAAGACTGTGATCAAGAGTATTTAGAAGATGTCAAGTATGAATTGGAAGTGGCCATCAATACCAAGAAAATCACACGTGGAACTCTCTGCTTCATCCTGCTGGGTTGTAGGCGATCTCACAATCCAGAGAAAATGTGCAAGGAATCAGCTCAACAGAATGTTTCTATTACTCATAAGCTTTCAGAGACAGAAAAAAAGCAGTTTTCCAAAAAACGACAAAGCCTTGAAGAACAGTTCAATCCAGAATACATTCTAACATTTGTCTTGATGAGTGAGGAATTTGAGAGCCACAGAATTGCTGAATATGTGAAGCAGTTTGTCAAGCATTTACTGCAAGGTATTGATCACGAGTCTGTTGTTACTAAGCTTGTTCTGTATGTGGCATTGCTCAACACTTACGTGCAGAACTCCTTCATCTCTCAGTCACATTGCGAAGCTCTCCTGGCTCTTTCCAGTCATTTGGATAGATTTAGACAACACACCTTTGTGACTTCTCTAAATGATCAAGCTAGATTGGTCTTAATACACTTGAGAGATGAAAACACCTACATTAACTCGATCAGAATCATTCATCCACTGGTTGCCAAGGAAATTCTCCACCAACTTCTGAGTGACAAGCAACCACAAAGTGATCTGGCTTTGGATCTTCTCAACAACGATGTGCTGTTTGAGCACAGGTTTGGTAAAGATCCGTACATGAAGTTCTTGCGAGATCTGTTCATGACACGCCGCAGGATCAGCAAAGGTGATGAATCGGACAGCTTTTTCTCCCCCTTAATTGAGCATGTGAGAGAGAAAGAGTGTCCAGATAAAGCTATTGAGCTTCTCAAGGCAGCTTACAAGCGCTTTAATGAGGATGCATTTTTTGCTCAGCAGCTGGCTCGACTCAATTACAAACATGACAGATTTGATGAAGCAGAGCACTGGGCAAAAACTGCAGTAGCAAAAAGGCCAAACAATTCCTACTTTCTCGATACCAAAGGTCAGGTTTACAGGCAGTGGTTTGCAGCAAAATGTAAAGCCATGGAGCAAATAGAAAAAACACCAGAAAATATCGTAGATGCTTTGGAAACAGCACTAAAGGCTATTGAATGTTTTCAGGCATGTGAGAAAGCCGCAGTTGAAGACAATGAGACCATTAACAATGCTGGCTTTTTTGGAGTAGTTGAAGTCGGATGTGTATTGCTGAAGCTGATTTCCTCTCTTGATGTGTTCTCAAGAAGAAATCATTCCCAATGCATAAAATACCTCCTCACAGACTATGTGCCTGCTGAGGTAGAAGTACCATGGGAAAATTTTCATGGGAAGCTGAAAAACCTCCAAAACATAATGCTGGAGGCACTGGAATGGATTTCAGAAGACTTGAGTTACTTCCAGACTGACCTGAACACAGATAAGGAGAAGACATCTGAGACTGTTGAGAGGACCACAAAGCACCCCATGCATTGGCTGGTGAATAAATCTTCAACCTATGGTAAATTCTTTAGTGGTGTTTCTCAAAGTAAAGATCAAAACCAAGGAAATTAACTCCTGTCATGAAACGTATGATGATTTATTATCACGGGGGGGGAAACATCACATCCATTTTTTCCCTCCTAACAAACCAGAAAGTTAAAACGGTAACCCTGTCATGGTTCTGGAGCTCATTATTTCACTTTACCCAAGCAATCCGATGAGGGCTCAGATGCCACAAGTGGACCTTGTCAACTACATGGCATCACACTTTGCTTTAAGTTGCCTCTCAACTCAGTCTCCCAAGCTGACTGCATTTCAGGATCTACAAAGTCTGAGTCACCAGTTTCCTAAAGAGAAACAGAGATGCTTACCAAGTGCTCTGTTCTTGCTTGTCTTACTTTTCTGGCCAGAAGAGCAGGACACAGAAGTGGAGAAAGAACACAAGTATAAGACTGTGCTCTCTGCTGTTGAACACCTCCAGAGACTCTATGACAAGAAATTGAAAGACATCCCTCCAAGGAAAAAGAGGATCTACACTCATTTCTTCCTGAGCAATGGGACTGGGTTTGAAAAATTTGTCCACAAGAGTAAATTTGAAACAATCACAAAAATGTTCTCCGTTTCAGAAAAACGGCTGAAATGGTTTAGTGGGGAAGTATGGAAAATGCCAGAAATGTCTAAATTGCTGAAATGTGTCACAGGCTGGACTGAGGATGAGAAGGTATTTCTGGAGGGTCCCAAAGAAATGAAATTTCATATCCCAGCTCTGAAGACATCCTCAATACCCCACAACAATGAGAATGTCACTTTTTACCTTGGCTTCACTCTGAAAGGACCCGTTGCATACAACATTACAGTACAAACATAGACAAATGTACGTTTAGGGTAGATTAGGTGCAAATGAATTCTCGTCCAAGAAGAAGGTCATTTACGGCTGAATAAATACTCAGTTTAGCGTGGTTGGTAACATATATTTTTTTTGTGTAATTTACTGCAATTTTTACACCTGTCAGCTGTCAGTAAAACAGCTTAAATGGAAGATTGTTGAGATATTGGGAGATATGTATAATTCCTTTTTTTTCCCTGGATTTGACCGAAAACTGATTCTGGGGAAACAAAAACCTAATAAGGATGTAGGGCTATTGATTTTACTATATATTTTCATCTCTGTGGAGACATAAATTTCCACATTTTCAATGGTTTTATATTTTAACAATTTTTTTATTTTAGTTTATAGTCATGAATGATAATGCTTTGTATAAAAATAAAGGCATTTATATTTGAAGATTCTGGAAGTGCTTATTTGCATGCCTTACTGGTAGGATAGGCAGTGTTTTTCTTAATATCTCTTCACATCCTGATAGCAATAATTGAAGTTTTCAAAATAATTTTAAACATAAAAATTAACATCCTCTGTGGAAGACTCAGGACAATAAAATGTTCGTCCAGTCATTGCAGTCTGAATGCAATGATAGTGTGTGGCCTACCTGCCCGTCGTCTTATGTATTTGCATACCTTTGTGCACATTGTTTGTGTAGACATCACACGACATCACCATTTTCCATGAGGCTGTGCAGAGTTGGAGACATGTTGCTAAAGTCATTGAGCAGGAATGGCAAGTTAAAGGTACGCTATGCAAAAAATTTTCAGTTACTGTTTGTAAACAAGATTTTAACTTGGCCCCTTCTTGTGGGTGGGTTCAAGGGCCACGCCCCTTGTCAATGACATAATATCAGTAACCATATTCGCAAAACATGTACAATCTTGGAGAATATATCCATATAGCTGTTTAAACTATTTACAATGGATGCAATAGTTCAGTTAAAACAGGTACGAGTGGTAGATTTGAGATTAATCGAGGTATAAGTAGGGTAGTCCTTTGTCTTCATTTTTGTTTCTATTAGTTACACAAATTATAGCATTTTTTTTTTTTAAAGCAGCATTTGAAGGTATAAGAGTATTTAAATGCCATTTGGCTGTTGATAATACTATTTTTTCTTAAAAATGATTAAGAAATAATAAAAGTGGTTAATTGTATTAAAGAGTTTTCCTCATCAGGTCTTAAAATGAATATAAATAAATCATTGCTGTTTCCACTTAAAACGTAATTTAAAAAAAAATTACACTGTGTTCCTATATAACAGTTATTTAACTATATAACACTGTTACATATTTAAGAGTTATTATACATAAAGATGAGAATGAATGCAATGTCCTCAATTTCAAGCCTATTAACAAAATTAAAATAAAATGTAATATTAGGCTTTAATTGTAGGATATTAATATCCAAAGCGGAAGGGACATCAAAATCTGTTTATGTGTCATTAGCTTTAGATATGCCATGTAATGTGTACAAAGAATTAGACAAAATGTTATTTAATTTTTTTATGGAGCAATAGACATTATTTAAGAGAGGAAATTTTATATAAACAAAAAAGCAAAGGTGGATTATCTGTGCTTAGTTTTGAATCTTTAAATCACACATTCAAGGCTAATTGGTTTATTAAATTCATGAAAGAAAAGGACAGCATGTGGTATACATTTCCAAAACATGTTCAGCATGATGTGTTTTATAGATCTTCTGTTGAGATATGATTTTGGAATTGATAAACTGCCTGTGAAATTAGCTAAATTTCACAAAGAAGTTTGATTGGTCTGAATTCTGGTGTTTATGCACAATTTTTCCACAAATATATTATTTAGAATAATACATTTATTCAATATAAAAATAGATCTCTCTTCTATAAAAGTTGGTATAAAAATTATATTGTGTTAGACAACTTTTAAATTCAAATGGTAGTTTATTAACTTACATATGTGAGTGCTTTTAACTTGTTTGTTTATTAATTTATGTTTGTTAGGCATTTAAAAAAAACTTTTTTAAAAGGTCAAAAATGTTTCTTTTCTCTGGCTTTTGTTTTTTTTTTTTATTAAATTTAAATTAAATTAAAAAAAAATTAATTTAATTTTAATTATGTACACCACTGTTCAATTTTATTATTATTATTTTTTAATAACATTTATTTTAATATACTTCAAAATATTTATTCCTGTGGTGGTAAAGCTGAATTGTCATCAGCCATTACTACAGTCTTCGGTATCACATAATCCTTCAGAGATCATTCTAACACTCTGATTTATTATCAATGTTGAAGTTGTGCTGCATAATTTTTGTTTGTTTGTTTTTTTGGAAACTGTGATACTTTCTTCAACTTTTCTGATGAGTAAAAAGTTAAAAACAGCATTTATTCAAAATGATAAAACTCATCTGAAATTAGGTAAAAACCATAGACAGGTTCATGGGTTCACAGAGGTCAACGCTTCTTAGCGGCAACCAATTGAAATTTGAGTTTCAATTATGAAATGATCAAGCCTTGTTTACTGATGTGACTTTGGCAGTTTATGGAAGGCAGATGGGGCCAAAAATCTTTAAACGGAACGCGTGAAATTCAACCATGCACTCTTTGCACATCTTTGCACAACACGCACATCAGCCAATGAAATTTTATACTATATTTGCATATGTGACGCAATGGTACATTATACTCATACAAACAGCCAGAGGCGGACAGTAACTAAGTACATTACTTTTTGAGTATCTGTACTTTACTTGAGTATTATTTTTTCTTGAAACTTATGACTTTAACTTCACTACATTTGAAAGACAAATATTGTACATTTCACTTCACTACATTTCTATCAAGGTCTTCGAAGTAGAAAGTTGTTACTATGTAGCAGCTTCAGTGGGTGTTAGTGGGTGATTTTTTTTCTTCTCTAAAACGTGACTTTCTTTTTTTCAGACAGTTTATCAGTAATCACTCTTTATAGGGCTACATGAAGTGAATTCCCAGCATTTTTAACACTGATCAGTTGCAAATGTGACATTTATTTACAACAATTTAATAAGAAGTTAAAAATTCGGTATATATTAGACACAATATTGTCTTATTTTACTAAATTTTGTTAGTGAAAATATTACGTATAAAGCCACAGAAGAACTGTTGTGCGTCTCCTAATAAAACACAATAGGTGTTGGACTTGAAGCAGCACTGCACAGACTGTTCTGTGTGTGACATCAAAGTACCGCGAGAGCGATTAGACAGCATTTTTTAACTTTTTGTTTTGATGTCAAATAAGTCTTGCTGTTTTGGGTTAGGGTTAGGTTAGGAATTTTATTTTAATTGTGTTTATCATTTATAAATCACATTTTTGTGTATATGAAATTTAATCAATGGCTACACTAATAGTTAGATGACTGGTTGTAATTTATTTACATCTTAGCCATCTTCACTATTCATAAAGACCCTTAACGCACACTAAATCCACACTGCTTCGTAGCGGTATTTGAAGCCAAGTCCCATCATGTATCATGTTCTGGAAATAAAAAAGATGAGTATGTTTAAGTTGGTACAACATTTGAAACTGCTTTTTATCACCACAATTACTAAATTGCATCACCTTGAATGCAGACTACTGAACAGACATTAAAAAGTTTATTTAATAAAGTACTGAATTAAATACTGAAAATCAAAATAAGGCTTTGGAAACAACAATCAGTGTAACCCACTGACCAAAGGCCGCAGCCCAGAAATATCCTGCACACCATAAAACAAGAAGAAAATTGGTAATACATACACAAGGCTCTGCAACTCTGTAGATGATGATTGAAAGAGTTTATTTTTTTATTTTTTTAAATCTATACTTTATTTTATTTTTATTTATTTTTTAAATCTGCAAAGTGAATTAAATGTTAAAGGGATAGTTTGCCCAAAAATGTAAATTCTGTTGTAATTTTTCTGTTGTAAAATCATACATACATTTTAAATAGAGCCTGGGAACACTACTGGCAGCACTTGCTTGAAGCACCTTTTTCTCAGAGAAAGGAGTGGATTGGATTGGTGATGATGTGAAGCCACTGGCAAACTACCAGGAACAATGTTGATTTCAATTTAAGAGTCCCACTTGATATGAAGACAACAGCTTTGTGTGTGTGTGTGTGTGTGTGTGTGTGTTTGTGCGTGTGCGTGTACGTGTTTTTGTGACATATGAGGACACAAATTTGTATAATGACATGGGTATGACATAGGTATTACAAGGAGAAGGTGACTTATGAGGACATTTCCCCATGTCCCCATATTTCAAAAGGCTTATAAATCATACAGAATTAGTTTTTTTGAGAAAGTAAAAATGCACAAAGTTTCCTGTAAGGGGTAGGTTTAGGTGTAGGGTTGGTGTAGGGCGATAGAAAATACGGTTTGTAAATACGGTTTGAAAATACGGTTTATAAAAACCATTACGCCTATGGAATGTCCCCACAATTCACAAAAACAAATGTGTGTGTGTGTAGTTGCACAAACAGTGCAGAGACTTGAGATTCTTAAAGAACACAAAAGGGAGTTATGCTATCTACACCTTTGATAAAATACTTGTATTGCGTACCCAATTGAACCATTGTGTTTTGCAATGAGTAAGCTCATTTAAAGTGTAATTTTTGACAAACACTGATTGTATTTCTTTTTTGTCACATTTAAGAGGCCTGGCAATTAAAAATAAATAAAACCTCTATGAAATGGGACGTAAATAGCCTGAAAGGAAATATGAACAGAACACACAAAATATGACACTGAACAGAGATCCTTCACTCTCAGAAATAAAGGTACATGTTTGTACCTAAAGGGTCCATTTTGGTACCTTAAAGGTACATATTAGTACTTAAAGTGTACATATTTGAACCTAATAGGTACAAAAGTGTACCTTTTGAAAAGGTACCACCCCAGTGACAGCTTTTGTACCTTTATTTCTGAGAGTGTTGTGAAACAACATTTACTTTTCAGTAAAAAAAAGAAAAAAAAAGATGAATAAAAATGAAAAAGGATGCCCTTTTCCACCAATGTAAAATGTTATATTTAACTCATATTGGTGTTCAACATTTATTTATACGTTATACTTTATAATTAAATTCTTAATTTAAAAAGATTGGTTTCCCTATATCAAATAAAATAAAGATTTTGCTATGCTGAGATGTTATCATAAAGGAGGAATTATGTAACAACAAAATATGACATCGGACAAAGATCTGTGTGAAAGCATCATTTTATTTCTTCCTAAATCTTTTAAAAGGGTGTAAATTTCCACATACTCTCGTACGTACTGGTGTTGCACACACTTTTATAGGGAATACATTATATTGTAGATTATATATATTCTTAATTAAAATTATTTGTTTCCCTGCTAATTATTTGTTTCCCTACATCAAATAAACATTAAGGCTGTTGGTACGTTGATACCAAAACTTAGAATAATCCATATAGCATAAGAGAGGAATTATCTAATATATATTTGTATCATTTAAAATATATATGAAAATATATAAAAATGATTAAAATATAAATGACTAAAAGTTGCATTCCAGATGGCTCCTTTAAATAAGCGGTGTCGTAGCTGCTTCATGAATGAAGCCACGTGATCAAACATCATATGACGTCTGATGATTTCAGTGCAAGAGAAAGCGAATCCGAGCAACAATAACACATTTACACATCGGATTTCGCTCGAGCACGCTTTGGATCCTCTACACACAAATACACGCTCATACAGGAAGGCATCTGTAACAGGTGAGTTGACTCGATTATTGTTACATCAATTGTGTGACAGTGTTGTTGTGCTGAGTGTGCATGCACGCCTCCACTCACTCTCTTCACATAGGCAACATATATAATATAACATATCATATACCCGAAGCAGCTGTATACACGCACGTGCATTTATTATACAAAATGCAAACGAGCTGTGTATCATAAACACATTTAATAAGCATGACTGGAATCGGAGACGCACAGCCTATGGGGATTCCCTGTGTGAATTAGAGGCATTATAGTGACAGCTAGGGGGATGTGCAGAAATGTGTGCGCGCACACACATACATCAGCACAAAGCTGCTGTTTCATCATAAGGGCGCTGTGCGCTTCAGCACCAGGTAGGGCGCGTGTGTTTGTCAATATCAAATGATGCTGTATCCATATATGCATATCTAAATGGGCGAATGGAATCTTTTATTATCCAGTCTTTCCATCACAGATCTATGACAGGTAAAAACCGGTGTGAAAGAGGGTTTCATTTGTTCGAACGCTATTCAGATGTCTTTCCTGTAGGCATGAAAAAAGTGTATCGCTTTGTTTGTTTGAATCGGATCGTGGATGCTGATTCATCATAATGCTGCTCGGTTCATGCATGCCTCTAGCTCAGAATCAGTTCCCGGATTTATGTATTTGTCTGTGTGATGACTATCTGTTATATAGTATGACATTCAGAAGCAGGTGACTTTTAGTGTGATCTCATTTGCGAGATGTTGATTAATAAACGCTGTTTGTTAATGTGCATTGACCTGTTAGAATGCTTGAGTATCTGTCAGTTTTAAATCTGCCAAATGTAAATTCCTGATAAACTTTGATCACTGTCTTGAGATTGATCTAAGGCTCCTTTTCTGAATTTGCTTGCTCTTATGTTACAATACGCATATAACAGGAGCAGCAGGAGCAGGTTTTTGTTGACCACAATTCTAAGCATCAATAGCACTCCTGAGTCCTGACTGCCATGAGCATATGTGATCCGTATTGAGTTGAAGGTTAGAGTGACACTGTAAAAGCTTTTTGAATATATTGCATTACCTATGACTTTATACCCTGTCTGTGCTTTAGGAAAGAAGAATGTAACGTTTTACTTCTGAATTATTTTTACAGTGTTGCAGTTAAATGTTTGGACACCGCTTGATCTGGCATTGCACTCACTGTATGGTATTGCTATTGCTATGTCCTGGTTACAAAACAAAAGCTGTTGCAAATCTCCAGCATTATCGCCCTGAAAAACAAAGACAGCGTTCATTAAACACACATTGATAACATGCCCAGTTGTGTAATTAAGTTTAATACATTTTAAAATTTAACTTGCCCTGACCTAATGTGCATGGAGAAAAAAAAATCTTTATATAGTTGAACCTTGTTTGAATGTATGGCAAAGTGGTTTTATTTTGTTGTAATTTGTTTGCCTGACAGCTAAAATATCATCTTTTTTTCTTTTTTTTCTCGATGATATTGAATTTTTCCCAGTTGAAGAGGATTTTGAATGAGGTATTGTACAGAACCTTTGCTTTTTTGTATGGTACATATTTATGTATTTGGACAAGTTGGTGTAATAGATCTTTTGAGTTAATCAAGAATAGCTTGGGCAGACCTAAATCTGCCTTGCATATAATGATGCCCTTTTGTGTCATAAACCCCATCTATTCATATGTAATTGCACCTGCCAGAGCAGGTAACAAGAACAGATGAGCACCTTCATCGAGCAGCAGGGGTTTAGATAGCGGCTTTCTTTTGAAAGATGTATGGTCTATCACATGTCTTCTATAAATCCAGCCTCCTTTTTGTCTGTGATGCAGGCTTTGACTGGTATTTCTATTTAACATGAGCTGCCACTCATTGGCTGAAGCTCTGCTAGGACAGGAGTTGATGCAACCTAAAGAAAGTCTTTAATGAGTGGAGGAGGTGCTCCTTGTATCTTCCATTTCTTATGCCATCTCTGCAGAAATTACAGTCCCTGAAAGAGTCCTTAAGTACAGTGTTATCTGGATGCAGAGCTCTAACAGCACAGGACTCCAGAAAAGATCAATAGGATTTTGGGGGGTGTTGGGAGGGGTGTCGATGATGAAACTCGGTGTAAGTGAGGATGTCTTTTTTTTTTTTTACTGCAGTTGTCTTTTGCCTGCTGTTGCTAGGCGTTTTTCTTTCTTTCTTTCTTTCTTTCTTCAAGATGTAACACTGTGCAAGAATGTTTTATTTTAGTTTTATTCAAAGATGTTCATGTAGAGTAGAATTAATTTGGGAATAAGCCATCAGAGAGCTTAAATTTAACAAACAGCTGTGTTTAAAGACATAAATAACTCTCACTGGATGTCACAGAATAGTTTTATTATTCATACCACATTATAGTGCATTCTAATTTCGACTAGTCTGCAGTAAGAATGGAAATAGTAGGTAATTTGACCTATTCTGATTTTGGTTCCTTAATTTCAGTTCCTTAAGTTTTCTTTTTCTTTCTTCCACGTACATTGCCCTTCACAAAAGAAAAATGCAGATGTTTGAGAAATCAAAAAGTTTTTTTTTGTTTAAGTAAATAAGTTGGTGATATCCAGCCCCACTCAAAGGACTAGGCTTTTTATTATTTGACCTACAGTAAGATTTTTTTTCCTCCAATAGATGACCTCTTTTAGCTGGTCAACAGGTCATTCAAACTTTTTAATTAAATGCAACATTGAAATCAACAATTAAATGCTCAATTAAATATGTTTTTTAATTTTTTATTGCTTTAGCTTGTCTGTTTTCCTACATTCAGGTCTTTTTCCTAAGTCCCATTCTCGAATCTATGAAACATCTTGTGTTCTTCTCTGTTCTAGTACATTCAGTTTGTTTGATAGCTCGTCTATTTAGCCCTTAATATTTGATAGCTTTACTCCATGTCCAAACGTCTCCCCTGTCATTTAAGTCTGGCATGATATAAGTTTATGAAAGCTTAGTTTTCTCATTCTAGTTTTGCATTCGAAGCCTTACCCATGTGTGCGGCTGCAAAATCAATACAGCATTAGAAAGAGACTCTAATCTTTTTAGAATGTTTGAGGGTGACTCCAAATGTCAATAATGAATCTACCTTTCATTGAGCTCACAAATTCAATCTCTTTGCCAAAGTTGGACTCCATTGTTATCACAGCTGACTGATTAGGCTTTTTTTTCCTTGTAATGTAAGCAGAGTTGACTTTGAGAGAATACTTCTCAAGATCTTCTTGGCCAGCCCCACTAATCTATCGCTGCAGTTTCCCCTATCAACAGTGCTACTCTTGGGTTATTGACTGTTAATGGTGCATCATCGCTTCTTCACTGCTGAAAGCATCAGAATAGTTTGCATCTCCTTTTCACGCTCTGAATAGCCTCTAGTTTATGGCTTCTCTGCCCTCTGCACATAAATTGATGCCCGTCTTGAAGAAACACAACCTCAGCCATCAGCCGAGTCTGATTTTTAATTTGCAGTTAAATGGTGCTCGACACATGCAGCTTGTTTGATAATTGACTTGACTCTTTTGAAGGGAGAGATGATTAGATCTGCACACCACTACTTGTTTTCTCTTCTTTTTTTCTTTTTTGTTTGTGCTCGATGAGGCATATAAAAAAGAGGTGCTAATCATGCATGAAATTAAATATAGGGTTTCTAAGCAGTGGCAGTCTTAATTAAGGGGCATCATGGTTTCCGAGAGGTCAGCAGGTTGGACAATGACTTGAATGTACATTAGTGTGCTGAAACCTGATGGCTTTCTCTAAAATATACAAGAGTTTTTCCATTATCATTCCATTGATCTTCTCACTAGCTGTGCTCTGTGTCATGAGTGGAACTAGTGGTGGGCTTATGGGGCTTAAAGGGATAGTTCACCCAAAAATTTTAATTTGATGTTTATCTGCTTACCCCCAGGGCATCCAAGATGTAGGTGACTTTCTTCAGTTGAACACAAACGAAGATTTTTTACTCAAACTGTTGTAGTCTGTCAGTCATGTAATGGCAGTCAATGGGACCCACGACCACCAAATTAAACCCTGCGGCTCGTAACGATACATTGAGGTCTAAAGACACGAAACGATTGGTCTGTGCAAGAAACTGAACAGTATTTATATATTTTTACCTCTGATCCACCACAATGTCCAACGGTCCTGAGCGCGTTCACAACAGCCGGCGCGTGATGCGTCAACGTGCTCTGGCATAGTAGACGCATGCATGGAAGCGATCTGTCGCGTGTATACATCACTCATTGTTTAGATCGCTTCCGCAATTATTTCGTTTCCTGAGGGAGCCGCATGGTTTAATTTGGTTTTGTCTCTGTATGTTTTTTTTTTTTTTTGTCTCTCAAAGCTGTGGGTTCCATTACATGACTGACAGACTGCAACGGTTTGAGTTAAAAATCTTCATTTGTGTTCAACTGAAGAAACAAAGTCACCTACATCTTGGATGCCCTTGGGGTAAGCAGATAAACATAACATTTTCAATTCTGGGTAAACTATCCCTTTAAAGGGATAAATAAATATATTCAGTCTAGATTATTCCCAAAACTGACTTACTTTCTAAGTCTCAGTGTGTTTGTGTGTGTGTGTGTGTGTACCTGTTTTTCTATTCAGGTGGGGACTTAAACCTGAATACACACAGACTCATGGGTACCCGTGTCACGGTGGGGACCTAAATTGAGGTCACACAGAATGAAGTTTTTGAAAATCTAAAAATGCAGAAAGTTTCCTGTAAGGGGTAGGTTTAGGTGTAGGGTTGTTGTAGGGCAATAGAATATACGGTCTGTACAGTAGAAAAAGCATTACGCCTATGGAGAATCCCCACAAGGATAGCAAACCAGACGTGTGTGTGTGTGTGTGTGTGTATCCAAACAGTGTCAATGGTCACCACCAAACATTCTTCAAAATTTATTCTTTTGTGTCCCTTGAACAAAGTAATTCATCAAGTAATAGTCACTTTGGACTATTGGCATCTGTTAAATGACTAAATGTAAAATGTACATGTAATTCACACAGGTTTTGAAACAATGATGAAGGTGAGTAAGTGATGACAGGATTTTCATTTTGGGTGAACTATCCTTTTAATGCCCTTAGTGTTAAATGACTGGTTGTTTCTTTTCCGAAGTAGACAATAAAGAAACTAATACTGTAGGTTTTAAAATATGTGGTATTAAAGATAAAACTTTTTCTGAACATTCTATACCTTTGCATTTTTAAGAAGTATGACTTGAGGAATAAGGAAATCCCTGGAACTAGTACATGTAGATAATATATAAAATTACAAATTAAAATAACCTACAACATGACTTGAAATGATGCCTTGCTTTATCAGGCACACATGGAATCCATGCATCACAGAAAGTCTAATTTTGGCTAATTTGAATATGCTTTAATCTGCCAATAACAGTAAAGTATAAGGTCTGTTCAAAAACTTTTAAAAACCTTTAATTCTGTTGACTTTCCTCAAAAATCAGGACAGGAAATGCAGAAATGCTGTAGATTCTTTTTAGACCTGCTTTATTGCTGACTTAAGAAATGAAACTAAGATAGAAGAAATTATTTAAAATAAAAATCAATTTCTATCACTTTGCAAGTATCTCATTTAAAGGTTCATATCGTTAGATGTAAACAGCATTTGTTGAAGCCATGGTTTGAGTATGGTCAGGCAACAAGGGTTTCTTACAAAGAGTATTTTATGTTATAACATCAGCATAAAATACATATCAGAAGACTCATCTTGATGAATGTTTTGTAGTTTAAATCAGACATTCTAACAAAATCCTACTCTTCTGAATGCACACAATGTTATTAGAAAAATCAACTCTGCACCTTCAAGCATAGATAAGACGCTTTGCTTTTCAGTGCCTTGGTGTTTAGTATGCAGGAACCAAGTGTGGCTGTGATTTAGAACCTAGAAGTTGATACATTGCTTTTGTGTGCTACTATGGCTGGTTCATCTTGTTAAGGAGAACTGAAGCTATGAAACATTGCATTTTCATTTGGTCACACTTTAGTTTGGGAACCAATTCTCTCTATTAACAACCACTTTTACCTCAATAAACTCCTAATTTGCTGCTTATTAATATTTAGTAAGGTAGTTGTTACAGTTGGTTTAGGTGTGGGGTTGGCTAAAG
The DNA here is from genome assembly GCF_012432095.1 of Onychostoma macrolepis. NCBI lineage: Eukaryota > Metazoa > Chordata > Actinopteri > Cypriniformes > Cyprinidae > Onychostoma > Onychostoma macrolepis. The sequence continues at coordinate 15,437,697 of NC_081157.1, read as the reverse complement.
GGATCTAAAATATGATCATGCAGAATAAGGCATTAATATGTGCTTTATAAGTACTAATATACAGCCAGTATGCTAGTAATGTGCATGATGATAAGCAACTAGTTCATAGTGAGAATTGATCCCTAAACTAAAGTGTTACCTTTTAATTTTATTTATTATTTTTATTTATAATTTATTTTTACTTTTTTTTTCTGTAATTGTTGTAAATCACAATCACATATTCCAGATATCAGTGTAATAACTTCAGGCGCAGTGAAATTAGTTTGTTTTCTTTTATTGGTGGGTCACATTGTGCTGTAGAGGACGGGTAAATGGGGCAGGTTGGTGTTTCTTTAGCATAGCCCAGCCCAATGGCATCCATCTGTGTACTAGTCCCCGAGGCCTCTGTAAAGGAAGGCAATCATTAACACATGACACAGGGACACAAGGCCACAGCGCTTTTGTTGGCTCAGCATTTATCATATGTAAATGTACTGAAATTTATTTATCATTGCATGTATCTCTAGACCTTGCAGGTTCTAAACACCCTCTAAATTTATGAATGCTGGCAGGGTTTGAAGGTTGGAAATGATCGCTGTGGTCATTTGAGTTCAGCTACACAGCCTCCTAATTGCTGCCTTGGTTGGGGTCCTTGCTGAGATCAGGGGTTTTTACCCTTCGTTTTGCAAGCTAGCCCAAATGTGCTGATGACACATTTTTCACAAGGCTGTTTCCTCCAGCACCCCCCATGTTCCCTCGCTCTATTTGTTCTTTATTTCTCCCCCTCTCTCTGTCTCTCTCTATTACTTCACCTGCTTTCTTGTAAGTGGCTTCACTCAGCGTTTTCTGTTTTCCTGTGAATCTGATGTCTATTCTCTACAGATAATCAGCTCTGATTTGTAATTTTTTTTCAGTGGTTTTAGTCAGCTGTACACTTGTTTGACATCTTGTGTCACTATTTCTGGGTCTGATGATCAGATCCCAAAGCAAACAACAAAAAGTTATAATATAATACTGCAGAAAAATCATCCTAACTTTTATCTTCATACCTAAATCTCAGCTGACCAGACAGTGATTCCAGCCTGGAGACTATAGTGTACACTGAGTTTTAAAAGCTTAGCTTAAATATGTGCTATGAATAAATAGTGCTCATAAACAGCTGTTGAGATACCTCCTCACTTCACCTCCTTTAAAACCTTTTTTTTTTTTTGGTGGCAAACTTGTTAATTTGTGGTAAATTTGTCACAAACTGCCAGAGGTTTGCAGTTCTTCACTATTAATGATAAACCTGTGACAACAATGAACAGTCACTATTGGCAAGTTTTGAAGCAAACATCTACTTCTGGAAACAAGTCCAGTTCTCTCTAGTCTCTCTCTAGCAACAATCTCTAATCTTCTGATGTATGATGGGCACTACAGTGGACAGATCTATACATTTTTAAAACCTTTTTAACCATTTTTGTTTTATTTATTCATTCTAAAGTATGTTGTCTTCTTTATATGCAATTGTGTTTTTTTTTTTGTGTTTTTTTTGAAAATGTACAGTAAAATAGGACATTCTTATTGTATTATATTTTAACATTTAAGTCCACACACACACACACAAGCAGGTGATGTCAGCAGTATGGCAGAGCCTGTGTGTTTGGCAGCCACTGGGGTGGCAGAAAGCCACTGACCCAAAAGGTGTGTGTGTGTGTGTGTGTGTGTGTGTGTGTGTAGAGAGAGAGAGAGAGAGAGAGAGGGGCATGTCTGATAGCTGCTGCTATCTCTGCCCATGTGACAACATCCCCACTGTGACACATCTGCTTCAATTTTATTCCTGCATGCTCTTCTCAGGGCATCATCTCTGTTGTCTGTCATGATAATAGGGTCTTTGGCCAGGTAAGATATTATTTTTTCCACATTTATGCAGCACTGCTAATTGTCTGGCCTTTTTTTTTTTTGTTACATAAGCTTAATGACATACAGTATGTTGTGAATGACCCTAACTTTATTAAAGCGTTATTTATCCAAGCATTTCAATAAAAATAAAACCAGCACTATAATGGGTTTGTCTTTCCAGGATCTGATATTGAGGTCTAAATAAAATGTAATTCACATGGGTACCCAATTGATACTTGGTTCAATTTTCTGTTTATTGTTGGTTTTGGTTGTTATTTTCCCAGAAGGCAGCAGTTTGGTGCTTCTGAAATGCTTTTGGTTGTTTGCAGTAAGCACTTTTCATAGCTATACCTTGGTTGTTACCTGTCGTTTTATGTTTTGTTCTGTCTCTGTGCCTTTTTTGCTGTGTCCTGATTGGTGCAGCCACATCCAGTGGTACTTTAAAACAGTAGTTGATGCGTTCTGGGCAGAATATTAGCAAAGAGAGTTTGATTGTGTAGTGCAGCAGAGTTTGTGTGTAAAGAGACTTTGCGAGAGTGTTTATACAGAGTGTTTGTAAATGCAGATTGTTTTTTTGGATTGGGATTGTGTTTGCTGTCTGTGCTTGGTGCGTTTGAGGTTTACTGACTCTGATTTTGAATTGGCCTCTCAACTTCTTCTTGTCTTTGTAAATACTTTTGCAAATATATTGTAATTGTTAAACACTTGTAAAGTTTTGGGTCTGAGGGCAATTTTGTTTATTATAAACTTTCTTGATCTTCATTTATGGTTAGTTAGGTAAGTGAACTTTTTTTCTTAGCTATATAGTTTTCTTTAAATAAATAAATAAATAAACTCTGTATTTTTATTTATTATTTTGGCCTAGTCATCTTCTGAAGTTGATGTCCTATTTTTCAATAAAAGCACTATTGTTTTTCAAACTTACTGCCTTTCATGCTGCATCCTTTACATCACTCTGGCGTAAGAGTAAACAGAAATGCAATTAATAATGTGGCCCTGAACTGTGATACGTACTATTTGTGTTGCATGCCTTAGAAAGCACTAAGAAAGAGAGGCATCACTATTATTTTTTTTATCATACTTAAGATGATAAAATCATGATTTGGTATGAATGATACCTTAAATTGTGCTGCTTGTTGAGGAGAGATGTTGTCATCTTGGCTTGGAATTATAAATTTTATCTGCATTCCTAGTGGTTTTGAGATATTGAGCTTCAAAGTTTTTGCATTCCATATAGATAGATCCTTTTTGTTCTCTAGATAAAAAGGCCGAAAATGTACACAACTTTAAAAAAATAATATAATGTCAGTTGTCACAGAATAAGAATATGTGAATAACTCAGTTTGACAAAAATGTCAGATAAAACCTTATAATTCCAAAGTGACGATGTGCTGTAGGTGTTCTATGTGCTTCTTTTTTTTTTTTTTTTTCAAAGATAAATGCTGTTATTTTTACAGAGATTATATTTTTTTACATTTTCAACCCCTCTCCATCCACCCCAGAACAAACTGCCTTAGATGATGATAATTAAAGTTAAAATATAAACAATAATGAAAATAAATAATAGATAATATAGATAATAGTAGATAGTAATAAAAATGCAATAGTTAAGACAATGTCAATATATGTATAGGTATATACACCCATATTAAATTTTTTTAAAAATTGGACACCACATTCAAAAGTGTAACAATGATATGATAATAAGCGGCATAAACCCTACATATTTACATTTGTAAAAGTACCAAGCATCAGACACCATGGGACCACCATGTAAAGAGGTGTGTGAAAAAGGAAAGGTTACAGTGTCAATGTAAAACCCATTACTCCCCAGGGAGTACATTTATGGCCGAGAAATATGATAGTAATGGTTGCCAGACATAAGAAAATTTATGAGAACCTCTGATTGAATATTTAATCTTTTCCAAGTGTAAATATAACATCAGATCCTGAAGCCAATGTGATGCTTTAGGCGGGTTTATAGATTTCCAATGTAATAGAACCCGTCTGCGAGCCAATAAGGATGCAAAAGCGATAATGTTTAGTTGTCTTTGAGTCAGACATGATTCATCATCTGGAGCACCAAAAATAGCAAATTCAGCGCATGGCTTCAGTTGTACTTCACATACTTTAGAGAGTGTATCAAATATGGTTGACCAATAAGTAGTAAGTTTGGGGCATGTCCAAAACATATGAGTCAAATCTGCTTCCCCATTGTGACATCTTATACATGTCTTATCAAAAGTAGGATTAAAAGAAGCAATCCGTGCTCTGCTTAGGTGCACACGATGCAGAACCTTGAACTGTATTAAATTCAGTCGGGCACAGGAGGTACTAGCATTCACTCTACGTAGGGCACTGCTCCAAAATTCTATGTGCTTTCTTATCTTTATTTTTCTCACTTGGTGAATGATAAAATGGTTAAAAAAAATCCCATTGAGGGAGGAGCCTGAGTTCACCCTATACTGCATAGAAACAAATGTAAAAAACACTTGGTTGTTTTTGCTATGACATTATTTTGCAATCTGTTGCATTTCTGGTGACAATTTTCAACCAGGAAATTATACAATGATTTCAACAACGGGAAATTAACATATATTTTCTCTTAGAAATGTATTGCATGAATTTAAATGCATTTTGGAATAGGTCTTAATGATCAAATCATGTGTGTCTACCTTCTGGACTGAAAAACATCTGTCTGATCTTTGTGATTCTCTTTTGTATTCACAGACCTGTCGAGTGGGGCAGTGGAGAGTGGCTCTCGTGGTATGACTACTACAAACAAGGGCAACAAAGCACTGAAGGTATGTTTAGGTGATATTTCCAGAAAAAAATGCTTCTTAATTCAAATCAGCAGAAGAAATGTATTAAACCACACAATAAATCACATTGCAATTGCACTTATGGAAGCCAATTTCTGCCACTGAATAAACAAATAAAGAAAGGTAATTGCGACTTTATCTCACAATTCTTTTTTCCTCAGAATTGCGTGACATAAACGTGCAATTGCAATTTATAAAGTCAGAACTATGAGATATAGATTAGAACGGGTAAGAAATTGTCTTTTTTTCCTCAGAATTTGACTTTATAACTGGTAATTGTTTTATATATTTTGAGATGTACACCTGCAATTGTGAGAAAAAAAAGTCAGAATTGTGAGATAAAAAGTCATTTTTTTATTTATTTTTTTATTTAGTGGTGGAAATGGGCATATTTCCTATGGGTAACAGCAAATGCATTAACTGCCATAACTAAAAATTAGCAATATATATTTACAGCATTGAGAAAGCCAACATACTGATATGCTTTTAAACTTAAGACTACTATTATTGTTATCCTTCCTTTTCTCACTTAGAGAGAGAACTTTACTGAACGTGCTGGATAAGGCTCATCACTGCAGCTTGTTTGATATTAAAGATCATTCCAGGTGCCCTTTCCCTCTCTTCTCTCTTGATATCGTCCCATGTGGTTTCCTGCAGGTGAAGCGAGAGCCAGGTGAAAATGGCACGAGTCTTACGGATGACGAGCTGGTGTCTATGTCTGTGCGGGAGCTGAACCAGCACTTGCGTGGTCTGTCCAAGGAGGAAATCCTGCAGTTGAAACAGCGGCGGCGCACTCTCAAAAACCGTGGCTATGCCGCCAGCTGCCGCGTCAAACGTGTCACGCAAAAGGAGGAGCTGGAGAAACAGAAGGCGGAGCTTCAGCAGGAGGTGGAGAAGCTCGCCTCGGAAAATGCTAGCATGAAGGTGGAGCTTGATGTGCTGCGCTCCAAATATGAGGCTCTCCAGAGTTTTGCCAGAACTGTGGCCCGCAGCCCTGTTGCCGCTGCCAGGGGCCCCATCACATCTGTCATAGGGCCTCTCATACCAGGCAAAGTAGCCGCCACCAGTGTCATCACCATTGTCAAGTCCAAAACAGAAGCACGGTCATAATGCACAAACGGGGAACATTTGTAAGTATATTGGTCAGCGTATTCATCAGGCACAGGATTACTTATGTTATATGACGTGATAAAATTCAGCAAGATCTGCTCTGTGACCATAAAAATATAAACAGACAACACTAAAGTCTCTCTGATGTCGTTTACAACCCTCGTTGTTAATGAACAACAATTGTTATCAACGTATCATTAATCAGAATATTACACACTTGAGGTTCACACAAACATTATTAGAAACATATGCCATTTAGTCACCGTCATGTACCAAACCTGAATAACTTGGTCCATGGAACACAAAATTTATTTCTTGTGCTGCTTTTTTCCACACAGTAGAAAGTATACTCTGACTGGTGAGTGTCAATCTCTCCAAAGGTTTTTAAAATGCACCATAAAAGTATCATAAAAAGAGTCACAAAAAAGTCACATTGTGACATTTAAGACAAAAGAATTGATGCCATTTATCATCAGTGTTGGGGTAACACATTACAAATAACGAGAGTAGATTACTTTTTAAAGTAGCTAGTAAAGTAACACTTTGCTTTTAAATTTACAACGAAATATCTGAGTTACTTTTTCAAACAAGTAATGTAAGTTATTTTGTTTTCCCATTTATTCATTATCACCTCTCCTATCCCCATGTTGAGTGAAAGGGCCTTTACAGTTGCCAAAAATATAACTTTTGAGTTTTTTGTTATTAAAAAACAAATGAGCAAGCCCAACCCAGGTGACAAAAAGTAATGTAATGCATTAATTTCCATAAAACGTAACACCATTAGTTACGTTTTTATGGAGTAGCACAATATTGCAATGCATTACTTTTAAAAGTGACTTTCCACAACACTGTTTGTCACAAACATCAAACCTGATGCAGTGCATCTTATGACACAAAATTTAAATGGAATGGAATGAGAGCTAATGGAAGAGAGGGAGAGATTGTTAATGAATAACTTTGAATTGGAGTGTGTTCCTTATAGAAATATTTTTATCCTTTTTTGGGGCTGGACAGACATGGCCGCTGTATGCTTCACTGTATGGAAAAGAGCATGGACATTCTGCTAAATCTCCTTTTTGTGTTCCATGGGAAGAAATTGTGTCAATCCCTTGTGTTAGTCCAAACACGTATGACTAACTTGAAATGTCAGTTTTCATTTTCTCGTTTTTTGGGTTAACCGTTCCCTTTAGCTCCAACTTGAGTTACCTGTGCTTGATATTGTCCACTGACTGATATACAGATGAGGAAAAGTAAATATATTGACTATTCTATCAGAAATAGCGGTGTTCCCTTAAGACATACGGATCTTGTAATTCACAAAGCGAGCAAAAATGCTTTTCAGCTATCAATTTTCTTTCCTGTTAAGTTCAATTCCATTAGTGGAATGATGTTTACAAGTTATATTCTGAGGAATATGACCAGGAGAGGCAATAAACTACTGTATTTATGCATGGGAGAGCAGAGACCCTGTTGAGCTGTCTGGCAGGTGATGTTCATCTTTTGCAGACATGAGAAAGCCTTTTCTTAAAGATATATCGCAGAGAGGGGAGGCATTTACTTGTTTTTAGAAAATATTTGAAGTTGGTAAACCGTGTTGGTAAAACTGATCATTCTAGCTTTGTTCAGAGTCGTAGAGCTGTAGTTTCGTTGTTCTGTGCTTTGTGTGGATGGGCTGGTCTCAGTTAATTTTCCCGAAGCGACCCAACACAAGCTTTATTGTTGAATTGTTAGCAAATGCTCTCTGATGTCTTACTCCAGCTACTTTGTTGTTTTTCTTTCCTGAATAAGAAAACAGAAAAAAAAAAAGTTATTTATATGAACAAAAAATAGTTTGATATCAATTTTGCAATTGTACCAAAAGTGGCTTATTATTGAAGTCTGATTGCTTTTCTAGTAAGTAGGCGCGTGCAGTGGGGTAGCGCGTGGCGTGCTGTGTATGTGGTCAGGTGGCAGTGTTGTTCACTGTGTAAGTGTCCAGCTGTATTCTTTAAATGAATATTATAAAGTAATATAGATGGTGTACAGAAGCCAGTCGTTCATATTGGCTCCTTCCATATCTCTGTAATGAAGATGTCTTGCACTCAGAACATCTGGGTTTTGTTGAACGATATAATTTCCAACTTTACTGCAGCTAACTATAACAAAACCCAATGTGACGCTTCATAATGGTGCATAGCCAGTCTGCGGTTCTCTTCCAGCACAGGTGGTTGGGCAAAACACAATTTATCCTTAATGTTTGAGGGCAACAAAAATAGCAAGACCTGAATTTAAAGTTGTGGTTCTGTTCCAAAACCTAGTGAACTGTCCATTTTAAGGAGCTCTTAATCATATATGCTCTCCCAACATGAAGACTGTTGTAAAAGACGCCAAATAAGGAAGCATGGCATGGCACAGAACAAGTGACAAACTCACTGAAAAAGAAATGCATCTATCTATTCTCCAAAGCACTACATAATAAACAGCCAATACTTTTTGAGCAAAATGTACAAGTGAAAAATACAGTTGAATGCGACTTGATTTGATTGTGATGTTAAGTGGAAGGGTTGAAAATCAATGCCAGCTGAACAGGAAAGGTGGATAAAGTTATTACAACTGCAATCATTGCTAAAATGTTTGTATATAAATGACCAAAAGTTGAGTTTTTTTACCCAACACTTGTTTGTTGTATTTATTTATTGTTTATTAGGCGTATTGTTGGTTAAGCTTAGCAACTTTGTAATGTCAAACTCTATTGAAATCAACTGTGAGTACAGTGTTTCGACCTATATAAAATATTTCGGATCAGTCCCTTGCAGTACAAGGCTCCATTTCAGTTCGGATGCTGCCTACCGTATGTCTACAGACAGCAACGCAGTCCCTCACTGGGGTTTGGAACAGAGCTATAATATTTAAAAAGTTAATTGACTGTCAACCCTGTCATCTTGCTCATGTTCTATATCTGATGGACAGATGTTGTCTGTGGATTCAGAGCAGAACTACATACAGTGCAAAGATGTTTGAAATAAGCTTCATGAGACTCCTCTGTGAGAGATGATCAGGGTAAGTGAAATGCACTAATGAAATGGGCTTATTTTGATATGCTCTTCCCTGTTGTTATCTCAGGACACATGTTCAGTGTAATATAAAAATAAAAAGCACCAGAAGTACTTTGACTTGTCGCCCTGATTGAAAATCAGCTGAATGGTTGTGACGTGAACAGAATATACATAAAGTAATGCATAGGACTTGTTCGCTCTACAGTATATTCCAAGTCTTATAAGGCTAAACAATACAATGTAAGTAATTTATTCTCTGCAAATCATCCCCTTAAACATCAGTTCTAATAAAATGTTTTCACTCTTATATGCAATATTATGCCTCATATAATGTCTATCATTATTATTAAATTAAATGTGTAATAAGCAGGATAATGTAAAGACAGCAAAATGAACTCCTTAAGGGTGATAAAAGGTCTAATCCTGATCACCTGGCGGGGCTTATTTTACAGCAATGAGCCGTAACACATGGCTAAGTAAGTAAAGACAGCTTTCATTTATGGATGAACTATTCCTTTAAGGAGAAATTAACACATTGAAACTGATTCACTGTGACAAGAATGCACTGCCCTCTTACCTCAACTCCGCCTCACATTGTAGATTCAAGGCCAGATTCTGAAAACATTTCTACCCGCCATCAGAAAGAGGTTTTGCTACAGTAAAATATGCATCCCACGTTTTCCGCATATAGGTTGTATTCTTGCAGCAGTTTGATGACTGGTCTGTTTTTAGAGCTCATTGCTCACATAATGAACACAACACATCCACCCATCTTGTTTTCTTGTTTTGAAAAGCAGATTTTTGGAGGTTTGCATCATACTTGTTTCGCACAGCACTTCTCTGTGGTGTTTAATGTAGTTCTTGGATAAGTGCCACACTGTACCCTTATGTGCACATAAATTATTGATATTCTTGACCAATGATGTTTTTGTGGTAGTTTGTATTTTAGCACTATTGTAAAAGGACTGCTGAGTAGAAAGATATTTCAGTGGGATACAGTCACCACTGCAAAGCTAAATGTGTGTTTATTAGCTCTGTTCCAACCCTAGTTAGCATCCTAGTGCATCATAGGCACATTCCTGACTCGAAGGCTGTTTGGCCAAATTCTAAGCCTTTGTTGCATACAGTATATCCAATCCCAAAATGATCTTTCAAAAAATTCTTCCAAAATTGCAGACATGCTTCATACTTTTGTTTCATTCAGTATAGAAAGTATAGATAAACATAATTCAATTAATAATAAAAAAAATGGATGCTTGGCAACATTCTTACGTCAGAATCAGTTGTAACTACAGACTCTTGTACACAAACTGTGAGAAGCACTATCTGTGTCACTGTATGTCATTTCAGTTCCATTTCAGTTAGCATGCCTATGTAGCTCACTAAGTTTTGGGACAGAGCTATTGTCATTGCTACTAATTAACTGTATTGTATATTCCTTTAATGGTAGGCTATGCAACAGGCATTGTCATTGTTTTATGGGTCTTGAATCATTAATGAATCCTATCAAAAAGCAGCTTTTTTTCAGTCAGCACATTAATGGCAATGTTATCAAGCTTTAGGCTGATAATTCATCACTTTCTTTGTTTGCTGAGCAAGTGACTGTAAAGGGATTTATATTTGGCACTAAAGAGTAAGAGTAGTTCTTTGTCTCAGATTTGTGGGTCAATAAAATAAAGATATGAAATGTGAATTTATGATTGGTGAACATTGATAGAATATGTTTTGGTTATTTTTATCAATGGGTTGTAATAAGATATATTGCAGTGCTTTGTATGAAACACCGTAACAAAATGGGTGAATTGTAACTATTTATTGATTAAATTGTTGTACTTTTTTGCAATCTAGATACAACACTGTATTCATATTTAATGACTGTGTATTTGAACCATGCAGTTAACCATTTTTCAGATGTGGCTACATTATTGATTTACTGTTGTACATAATGTATGTTTGTTGAATTACAGCTTCTTTTATTTTGTATATGACTAATAAAAATGTTTTGAGAAAGATCCAGAACTTGAGGGACTCAAATACCTTTTTTTTAATAATAGTTATAATCATAGTTTCTCTCAAGTTGTCATTTGAGAAATTTGTTACCCAGTTTGAGAGATATGATGATTATATAATTTCATATATTTTTGGTTATGTTCCATGGCATCGTTATTGACCCAGTTCGATTCATGTAAAAATAAACCAGTGGGGAAGGCTTATTGCTGTTCATTTTGGTTTTAGGAGACTGCTATCATTTAGATGGCACAATTTCTCTCTCTGTGATCCAAAAAAAGATGTCAGTCGACCTAGTTCAAGCAACCTCTGAGAACATATTTTTGGCCTGACGTGAGTAAAACACTGGAGTCATGAGCGATGTTGAGGTGTGCCTGTCCTAAATTTGGGTCGGTAGCATACAAGGCAATTTTTTCCTCTGTTTAGAAGTGTTCGCTGGCCTAAACGCTTCTTTTATCAACACTTTTCTCTCAGCTTTTAAACTGTGGGCCTAAAAACTGAATTGCAATAAAATAGGCTCATGCAATTGTCCAAATTAATATGGTTTGATTACATGCACGTCAAAGCAGCTACATAACAACACTTAAAATGCAATTTTCTTTTTGTAATTTGTTTATTTTTATATTCAAAATAACTAAAACTGATATTACCATACCATTACTGTAATAGATGTCAGGGAGCATCTTGTCACTCCCAGTATTCAAATTAGTGATTAATCAATAGAGTAATCATTAATCATTGAGAAACCACTGAAATAGTGGTCTCTTCATTAAATCGGCAATTATTGTAGCTAATATAATTGTTATTATTTTAAAATATCTATTATCTAGTGGTTGACCAGTCCGTGGGACATCAAGAGCTCCTCAGAGATATGCTCCCCTCCAGAGGATAGCTCAGACTGCCCCCAGGATGTGAGTAATTTGGCACATGGAGGGGAGAGGTGAGCGGATGGGTGATGTAGGACAGCATTCGTCATTCTTACCCACTTCTGCAGCAGGTGCTTGCCCCAGATCTCTCAGCCTGGAGCCAGTGGCACAATTAATGGGGCCCATGCACCATCATCATCGAGACATTCACTCTTCCACATCTCTTATATCTACAACATAGCATCCTGAGGGAGAAATATAGCATGTCTTTGGCTGTGTTCGGAATAGAATACTAGCTCGCTATTTACGTGAGATTCCCTACAAATAGTATATGAACAGGATCATTTAATGCAACAATAATTGCTGCAAATAACAGTGTGCAACATTGTCAGATGATGTTCAGTCCAGTTATCATATTAGGGGAAAAATGGTTATTTTGTAATAAATTTTATGTGAAAATTTAGCAGTCAGGCCTAATAATAAAAGAGATGTTTATTCATTTTATTTACTCTTATGTATTTGCTGTTGGATTGACAAAGCCTTGTCTGAAATTTTAAAATACCCTTTAAAAGTCAGACCATATTAGATCATTTTGGTGCCAGTAGACCTTTAAAAAACACTTTGAATGCTTAGCATTGTTAATGTGTTGCTGGCATGTTGTTATGTTTTGTTAGCCTGCTTTGGGTCATTCTGTAATTTAGGGTACATTTCATGTCCATTGATGATATTACTTAATGTATAACAAATACGTTAAATTATAAATTAAAATGCTCCTTCGGGACAAGACCACGGGAATCAGATAAGCCCTTTACACAATTTGACATGGCTGTGGTTGGAATTGAACTGCGCGTTTCGTCTGGCCAGAGGAGAACTGGCCCCCCGACTGAGCCTGCTTTCTCCCAAGGTTCTTTTCTCCATTCTGTCACAGAGAGAGTTTTTGTTTCTTGCCGCTGTCGCCTCTGGCTTGCTCAGTTGGGGACACTTAATTTCTAGCGATTATCATCGATTTGATTGCACAGATACTATTTAAACTAAACTGAGCTAGACAATGACATCTCTGAATTCAATAATGAAATGCCTTTAACTGAAAATTGAGTGTTTAATCTTGTACATTACTGACACTATCCTCCATTTTGATACTGTTAAGTGCTTTGACACAATCTGTATTGTTAAAAGCGCTATATAAAAAAAGGTGACTTGACTTGACTTATTTGCCTTTATGTCCCTTAAATCTTGCATCTTAGTTCAGGTTCTTATGCACTATTTTGTGCCATTTTTAGTATAAATAGTGCTAGCCATGTGCTCACACTAAAAATTCCAAAAAGAAAAGGCATACTTTACATACACAGATAATGCACTTAATAAACCAAAAATAAATAAAATAAAAATGAACTGTGGAACTGTCACAGCTTTAATTACATAGTGAAGGAGGAGGGGTTATCACACTCTGGTTATGAATGACAAAATAACCGTATAAAATTCATACAGGTTCTTTTCATTGCCATTAAAGTGAAGTAACTGAACATAAACATAGGAGCCTGAGAAAAAAATGATAATTTGAGAAGAATATAACATTCTTATATTCATAACATAAATATAGCCGTTTGCACTTCTGGTCAGATGCTAACTGCATTTCATTGGCTCTGTACTTGTACTTGTACTTGTACACTGCACAAGTACACATTAAGTACACAATCTAAACCTGCAGACTGAATACACTCAATGGTCTGTGTCAAAAAATGTTTTTTTAAATCTGGTGATATGGAAGTATGCATGGATAAATGTGGGCAAAAAATAAAACATTATCAGATTCAAAAGCATGAAGAGATCACAAGTGAGATGACTGGTGCACAGTATTTCATTTCATTTTTAAATTCATTCCAAACTCTCTGCAAAAACCTCAGGGTTGAATTAAAAAGGCGTTCAAATGGACAAGTAAACATGTGCAAGCAGAGAAACTGCTCAAGTAAACATTGACAACAGAACCAGTCCTTACCCTTCCTTGATTCAACCAAGAACATAAAAATCTCCTAAAATGTGTCAAAACATAAGTTAGGCCCAGTTTTACTCCAGATAACTGACTAAGCCTATACCTTCAGGGAAAAGGACACAATCTGAGTGCGGATATGGTCTGATCGAAAAGAGTGACTTAGCTTTTGGATTTGAGAGATTTCATGAAGTAATGGTAGCCTACCATTGTTCACAGCAGATCAAAAAATCTGAATGAGATGCCTGCACTCATTCAGAATGAGAAGTCTGCAACAATATGATTTGAATTAGTGTGCAGGGAAATACAGTACATAGTCCTAGCTGATGCACCATAAACATGTATATCCCCAAAAGTGAGTTCCACTGTGGTTTAACCAGAAATTCAAGCAAATAGCCAAGGAGACAGCAAAATATCCACTTTTGCAAGCTGTAATTGAAAACCCTTGTTCACAATTCTACAATGTTAGAGCTGAGCTGTGTGGCAAATGCCGTTCTTTTGAGATGAGACAGAATAGAAGTGCTGACAAAAGACATGCTTTCCAGGATACATGAAGGGCATTTTAGGATGAATTAGAAATGTAAAAAAAAAAAAATCTGTTGGCCTGGAATCAATTCTAACACTGAGAGAATGGTCAAAACTTGTGAAGTTTTTCTGAAACATTAAAACAATTGTAGGCAAGATCAATACAGACCTTAGTATTCGTGGCAGAAAGTGGGTACTGATCTGTTTCTTGTCCATGGAAAATAATACCTGTTGGTAGTGGTTGTTTATTACTTTTCCAGAAATAGCCCTCCCTGCTTGTCCAACTCCTCGTGCGCAAGAAAGCACCAGAAGGCAAATCAGATCCATATCTAGCTCTTCTGTGTTATCGAGCAACACCTCTGAAACATTTCCTGCAGAGCTCTTAATGAGTTGTAAGATAAGAACACTTCCTTACAGAATTGACACAAAACAAGATATGATAAAAAGCACAACAATAAGGCAGAAACAGACAGCTCTTTAAAACAGATGAGGGGCAACTTATGACAAGCAAACCAAAAGGCTGAAACTGTTATCAAAGAATGAAACTGTGAGATTTGGAGATTGAAACTGCTGGGACAAGAAAGCTGTTGACTTGGAAGAAGTAAGTCCAAGATTATACATGTTCAGAACAGAAAAGTGACAGGTTTTCAGGAGAAATAGCAAAAGTCTCAAGACAGAAAATAAGCAAAACCCTGAATGATCAAAAAAGTGAATGTTCAAGTCTAACCTGAAGACCAGTGCATCTGAGCATGCAGACTTCCTCTTCTTCTTCTTCTATTTAATCGGACAATGGTCATTCTGTAAAGACAAATGATCCACCTACACCAAGAAGACCATGCTTAAAGGCATTTGAAAAGTATTGCATTTTTGTTTTATGGTTGCCAAAGCACCATTGTTTATGTTTTTAAAGGAAAGGAGATGTTTTGCAGTTGTTATTACCTTTTGTATTAGACGTACAAGGTCAGATATACGTTGCAGGTACTTAAGGAGATCAGAGTCACTAAAGCACACATTAAGGTTAATGGCTTGAAAAATAAAAGTTGCTACATGCCACTTTATACAGCTTATGTTGTGTTCTTATGAAACAAACACCACAGACGTGTTTAATGATCATAGCTTGAATGCTCTAGGCTGCATTAATTTTAGAAATGTTGGATTTAGAAGAATACTTAAAATACTGAAATTGGCATACACATTATATAGCCTACACACATGTTATATAGCCTACTACAGCTATAGTGGTAACAGTAGAATAATAGTAGCATTTTATTTCAAACACATTCTGTGTCCACAATTCATCTGCATGCCAGTATTCACTTTTCTATTCTTGCTGTTCATTTGGGGTGAAATGTCCACTGTTTAACTTTCCTATGGACCTATAGGTATGGTCTTTAGTATAGAAACTCAAATAAGTAGTTGGTTTTTAAGAAAAACATTTTTGGAAAGGAGATAAATTGTGGACATATGCTCTCCTGGTGCAGTAATGGAGCGCCATCTGCTGGATAAGCAGTGCTGCTGTGCTATGTGCTGCTACATCATAAATCTCCAGAGGGGCGCTAAAAGCTTCTTATAAGTTTGACTGTGCTGATAAAGGGGTAGTTCATCCAAAAAATTATTTTAATTCTCTCATTATTATAGTGAAAGTGTCATTCTGTTTATTTGCTTGTTTTTGGAAAAACAGACATCAAGTTCTTCATGCCAAAGACAAAAGAGACCATCCAGACTTTTATCAGTGGCAGGTGCAAACCCACTTCATCTGTCATTTTATGAAGTACATGAGGGCCCACGGCATGGGTGACTTCCATATGTGTGAAGGTACCATTGAGGCTGAGGCATATAGTACAGAGACATACTGCGATCAAACTGATGCATTTTGTGTGCACATGTGGACACATCTTAAATTTATATTTTTCAACTATAATGTGGTTTTTACAGCAAACTTCATCATGAATTTTCACTGATAGTTAGGTTTTGATGAAACAGGTTACAGCAGCACACGCTGCTGTCTGGAAGAGTACATAGATGTCTGTAGTTTAGCCCATAAGTGTTTTATTATTCACACCTCAACACTAAATATGTGTATTTATAAAAACATTATATGATCTCAAAAGAGACAAATAAAGCTGCCTCTCCATTTTAAAAGGAGACCAATAGGCTATAATAGATCGTGACTGGCAATTTCAGAAATTATTTTTAGCATTATTGGGATATATAAAAGTTCACTGAACATATGATAATCCACATTTCACTGATTTCTTTGTAAACTAATTCTATACATCTATATCGCCAGTGCATCATAGTTAGCCTATTAAAATGAACTGATTTTATGCATGTATTTGTTACACGTTATCAACACTTCTTGTCACATGACATGAGAGCTGCTGCGATTATGTAACAGTAATGTCCGCTGCCTGTCACCGCTCATCGTACGAGTCCGTACCATATGACGCCACTTCCCGGGAAACGAATTTACAGATCCTACTATGGCAAAGGTACAGGCTATGAATGTTAGCCTGGGCTGCGTTTCCCAAAAACATAGTGCTGACGTTGCTTGAAAACCTTCATGAGGCGTAAAGCACGCGAACTAACTTTCATGAGCCATGACTAATATGATTCGTTCATTCCCTAACACAGCATTAGTGTTCACAGAAGCTCCAGAAGCTCTAACAGAACTTTCTGTGCATAGAACTTCTAACACATTAAAAACTGTCTTTCTGCATTGCAAATAACATATCAAGTCAGAAACGTCTTTCATGTTGGCAAGCTTTGCTCTTAACATTTCATAAAGCAACTTTCTCTCACTGAGAGAGAAGCTTTGCAGCATATGTGGGCTTGCTTTCACTTCATTTGCCCAGAAGCACAAACACCCCTTATCCTTTCAGCAAATGAATTAAGCCCATGGACCAAACGTCATCTTATATTACTAATATTCATGAGTAAGCCTTCACAGTAGTATGATTTGTAATTTTGCTGGCCGGCAGAGGAGGCGTTGTCCCACATTAGAACGTCACCTTCATTTAACGCAGAAGCCGGCTATCCTGGAAAAGGACAAAGGTTTCCCAGTCCTGTAACACGCACTGAATACCAGTGAATTTCAGAGATTTGACTTTGCTTGTAAATAGGGCTGTATAAAATGATGAAGAACGGGCATCATGTGAGCAGCGCTCCGGCCGCCGCAGCCTGCAGTCCGGAGAAGAGGAGGCGTACTGTCCGTGTCTGGTGCGATGGATGGTGAGTGCACGCTGAAATGCATTTTCACCGCATTGGCATAAAAACAATATCCCTCGACTAGAGCTCTGCTTACATTTGAATGAGATAATATGACGGGCTATAGACTTGACAGCCACAGCAATGCACCACATCTAATAATATAAAGTCTTTATATCATCGAATGCTCAAGAAGTTTTGATTGCTTCCATTAATATTTCTACTACTGTTACTAAAAATAACAATTATGAATATTTATTCCTACTAGGCAATATTGTATTACTTATTATATGAATATAAGAGCATGTCTAGAGTTGCATATTTGTGGTAAATAACACAAAAACAATAATAATGATTATGCTTAAAATATTATTTGTTGTAAAATATTATAAATTAATGTAAAATATTATTTCTTCCATTTTTATTTTTTATTTTTTAATACAACACATACAGAGTTCACAAATTCTAATGTAACTAAAAGCTGCACACTGAAAAAAACACTGTCCACCTTCAGAATCCGTCTGTTATTTCACACTAGGACATGTGATTCACTGAGCAGGGATGACTTACGCTTTAACAAACGTGAGTGCTAACAGGCTTGCCATTTTATCTACTTCATGAGTTGGGGTTATCAGCCTTGAGAGATGAGTTGATAGACATTTCTCTCTAAAAGCAGGCTTTGTCTGATTAAGTATCAGAGTTTGTGAGTTCATTTGACTGAAAAAAAATGTGTTTGGTGATTCATGTGCATGATGAACAGGATTATAGTGCCTTTCTCTTTCAGAATTCCAGCCATTTCTGTCCGCCTGTGTGATGGTGTTTTTTTCAAATGTTGCAGAATGTTTGGGATGCCAGAATATTAGACAGTGGAGTGAACTACCAAAGAGAGGCAGTGTAAACAGTGCGCTCAGCCCACACCTGCCTGTTCTTCCCATAAAACCCTCTACTGCATAACAAGAGAATGTCACAGTCAGCCGGTGCCTCAGCTCATGATGCTACTGGCTGCACTACTGTTTTTCTTTCGTAGGTTTCACTTGCTCCTGCGTCAGTAACTGATGCTATGGGAGCCCCCTCCAGGTGTGACAATTGTCTGAAGCATGTATAGAATCACAGCAGTACACTCATTGGCTGATGACACTCATAGTAAATGCGTGTTTGGGCTTTGGTTATGCTCAAGCTGCACTGAATGGCTCGTTAAACTGCACACAATGCGGTGAGTTTAAATTGAAAGTGCATCACATGAAACTTACCTTCTTTTCGAAAAAAGAAGGAAGATAGTCTGTCCCTAGTTGCTCAGGTTCTGTGGCTGTGGTTGCTGGCCATGTATTTATAGTTGGTTTCCGGTCGTAGCTGTATCCCTTCTAGCCAAAACCATGGATAACACATAATTACTGCATTTGCATTACTGTAAGGGTAGGTTTAGGGTTGGGATAAGTGTAGATCTTAATAAACCATAATTTGACAGGTAGCATTTTTCGTTGTCGAATTGTACTACCTACTGTTTTAATGGGAGGTAGCAATATCTGACAACAATTTAAATTGAAAGTGCATCATTTGAAATGTACCTTCTTTTCGAAAAAAGAAGGAAGATAGTCTGTCCCTAGTTGCTCGGGCTCTGTGGTTGCTGAGGCACCTCATGTGTCAGGATCCTGAGGATCCAATGTTGAGTTTGAGGCTTTGGAGAGTGAGCATATCTCTCTCTGGACTGTGAGCTGTTTGTGTGTTTTCACACTTGGTCCTTTTCAGGGGGCTGAACACGGTTCGCTGGATTTTTGGTGTATATGTGAACACTCCAAATGATGACCCCTTTAAAGTGAACAGAGCCAAAGTTTGCTTTAAGGTGGTTGAGTATAGTTCACTTTCAGATGTTGGTATGGTTTTCTATAAATGTGTGTTGTGAAAAACCGCTCTGGGCATACTTGATTTTTTTCGTTTTCAAATTTCTTTCAGTTTGGTCATAAGATGCCTTCTCTCAAGTACTTTTATGTTCAGTAGTTTATGGAGTGAATGGAGCGAATACCTGTTAGTTCTCATAATGCCTTAATGCACCATTAAATTTACGTTATTGGATATGAACTTTGTTTATTATTTTAAAACAAGCAAATACAATTTTTAACCAATAGAACATTGGATTGTAAACTGAAGAATTGTTAAATTGTAAAAACATGAAATGATCATTTAAAACATTTGAAACATACACTATTTATATCGTTGGATGTGTGATATAGAGGAAGAATATGGATGCAGTATAGCTGTCAAGATTATGTCTTGTTTAGTTGCATTTTTGTTCATATGTCTTGGTTTCATAATTACTCTTTCATTTTAGTCTTAGTGTGTCCATACAAGTCTCCTTAGTTTCTTAACCTGCTTATCATTTTGCATCAAGCATCTCCTTGAATCCAAAATATATATATGTGACAGAAGAAATATCCACAATTGATGAAGAAGAGTGCTTTCTTCAGAACGGCCGGTTACTGGAGGAATATGGGGAGGGCTATCTACAACTTTACAGTGAGGCACACTAGGATGATGAGACCCTGAAAGAACTCTTCTGGAACCAGCTTCCACTTTTGTTCCTCCACCTCGGCTTGTCAGCCTGTCAGCTCCACCTTGGCCTTTCATCACCCTCCGGCCATGTATTTGAATGAATGAATGAATGATGCATTTATATAGCGCTTTTGTTGTGTATTGCTGTACACCCAAAGCGCTTTACAATCATGTGGGGGGGCTCTCCTCAACCACCACCACCACTTGGATGGACACCACAGGACAATGGCGCCAGTGCGCTCACCGCATACCAGTGGAGAGGAGAGAGAGATAGAGCCAATCAAGTGGATGGGGATTATTGGAGGCCATGATGGTCAGAGGCCAGTGGAGGGAATTTGGCCAGGTTACACCCCTACTCTTTTACGAGAAGTGCCATGGGATTTTTTTAATGACCACAGAGAGTCAGGACCTCGGTTTACCGTCTCATCCGAAAGACGGTGCTCTATAGTGTCCCCATCACTATACTGGGGCATTAGGACCCACACAGACCACAGGGTGAGCACCCCCTGCTGGACTCACTAACACCTCTTCCAACAGCAACCTAGTTTTCCCAGGAGGTCTCCCATCCAGGTACTGACCAGGCTCAGCCCTGCTTAGCTTCAGTGGGCGACCAGTCTTGGGCTACAGGGTGATATGGCTGTGGCCATATTTATAGTTGGTTTCAGGTCATAGCTGTAACCCTTCTAGCCAAAACCGAGGATAACACATAATTACTGTATTTGCATTACTGTAAGGGTAGGTGGTACTGTAAGGGTTGGGGTAGGTGTAGATTTTAATAAACCATAATTTGACAGGTAGCATTTTTCGTTATCGAATTGTACTACCTACTGTTTTAATGGGAGGTAGCAATATATGACAGGGTAGCACAAATCAACAGAACATCAGCATAGTGTTCCCCTTTCCTGGCTCCTCCTGTTTCTGTTCCTTCGTCTACCTTACGTCTTCGTCTGATGTCTCACTTTTGTCTGCTATGACAAGTCTCAGCCTAACGCAGTGCACGTAGCAATAAATTTGGGATTTATTATGTAATAAATAAAAAGAAAACAGAATAGAAAAAGAATAGAGCAAGCTAGTGTTAGAGGCCTTTTTTTGTTGCTTTTTATCAATTGTACAATAAATAAAAAGAAAACAAAAAGATCGAATACAAAAAGAATAGAGAAGCTAGTATTTTTTTTTAACAAGCAGTTAGTAAATGAATAGAGTGTTTTTTTAAGAATAGAATTAGAATAGAGAGTGCTAGAGTTAGAGGGTCAAATAAAGATGGAAGAGATGTGTTTTTAGCTGATTCATGAGGATGGCTAAGGACTCAGCTGCTCAGATTGAGTTGGGCAGGTCATTCCACCAGGAGGGAAAATTTTATTTAAAAGTCCGTGAAAGTGATTTTGTGCCTCTTTGGGATGACTCAATAATGTGCCATTCACTTGAAGAACGCAAGCTTCTAGAGGGCAGATAACGTCTGAAGTAATGAATTTAGGTAAAGGGATGCAGAGCCAGTGGTGGTTTTGTAGGCAAACATTAATGCCTTAAATTTTATGCGAGCAGCTATTGGTAGCCAGTGCAAATTGATAAACAGAGGTGTGACGTGCTCAGTTTGGTCTGAGAAAGTCAGCTGATCATCAATCATCAATCGTTTCTGGCTGTTTTTGAATGGTTGATGTGCCTAACTGGATGGTGAAATTGTGATGAAAAGATGGGTTTTATGGAACCACAAGCAGTTCTGTCTTGGCAAGGTTGAGTTGAAGGTAATGGTTCTTCATCCAGCAAGAAATGTCAGTTAGACAAGCTGAGATGCGAGCAGCTATCGTCGGATCATCAGGATGGAATGAGAAGTAGAGTTGAGTGTCATTAGCATAGCAGTGATATGAAAAGCCATGTTTCTGAATGACAGAACCTATAGTGATGCCATGTAGACAGAGAAGAAAAGTGGTCCAAGAACTGAGCCCTGAGGCACCCCAGTAGTTAGATGTTGTGACTTGGACATCTCACCTCTCCAAGATACCTTGAAGGACCTATCTGAGAGGTAAGACTCAAACCACTGGAGTGCAGTTCCTGAGATGCCCTTTGCCAATAGGGTTTGATGTGGTGTACATGTGGTGTCGTGTACCAAGGACAAGTTGAAGCTGGACTGGCAAGAAGCACAGCAGCCTACTCTGCCTTTTAAACACTGCAGGACTACATAGGCCCTAATTGGTCATATATGGATGTCAGATGGGTGTCATTGCACTGCTGCAGGTGTACCAAGTTTCATGTCCTGAAAGAGATGGATGAAGGGGCTGTACTGACTCAGTCAAGAAGCTCAGATGGGTGATAGATTTGGCGCTTCATGCCACTAAACATATGGTTTGCAAAACCCGCTGAACCTCACAGATATTCCAGAGAAAGAGAAGGCCTTCCTGTTAGACGCTACTCATTCTAGGTCAAGGCTTTTCAGTGATGCATTTAGCAATGTCATCAGTAAGTTCTCTATTGTGAAGCAACAATTAGCTGCTTTTGGCAAATGATACCCAGATGGGCTCAAGAGCCTTTGGCATCTTCAGGAGGCATCTGCAGTATCATGCTGAGAAGAAGTATACTACAGTAATCAAGCATAGCATCAGTTCTGGCAGGTCACATTAGTCTAGCTTGCATCAGCTATAGCTCAGCTGATCCATGTCTACCTATATAGGAATACGACACCTTTCACAGTATGTGATAATTGTTCCCTATATATATTTAGTACCATGGGAATTTGCTACGTTGACTAATATTAACTGCTTGGTTTGGAAATTTCGCAGAGTTTTGCTAATGTGACTGTGCACTCAAGAGCAAGATTCAGACCTAGTCAGCACTCCCTGCATGCTCCAGAGGAAGATCAAAGCTTCCTTGTCACATCTGTCTAATATTCACCCTCCTTCCATCTCCAAATGTGTCGTCAATGCAGCTAAGTCAACTTTTCCTGTTGTCCTCGTTGCTTTATTCGAGTATAAGCAGCATGCTCATTGCTTAGGTTTTTTTGGTTACTATGGGCAACATGCTTGTTTCTTTAAAACAAAAATTGTCAACGTTGGATTTTGCCAATTCTTGTCAACATGCTTGTTGCATTAAGCTCTAACTTGGGTATTGGCAACATGCTTGTTGCTTTAAGCTTGTCTGGGTGTTAGCAACATTGGCACCCTGACAGAATTACTTTTCTAAGTGATTACACTTAGAATTTGTACTTGATTGACAATAAAAAGGGAGAATCCCATAGCGTTACATTAAAGTAGGAACCCAAATCATATTCAGAGACCACAATATCACAAAGACCACAGTGGGGTTTGACTTTATTAAAGCAACCACCAAATACCTGCATAGCAATGCCAGGATTTCAGGGGGAAAAAAAGACCCAAGAGCAGATGCATGCTGAACCAAGGCTTTACTGACAAGTAGTAACTGAAAAGACAGAATTCTGAGCAGAACTTCAACAGCATGGCAAAATCAAAGGGGTCTTGAAAGCCAGGCAAAGGTCCAAGCCCATGGAAGCAGTCCAGACAGCAACCGAGCCTATTCAGAAGATGAAGGCAAAAAAGAGGGTCAGAATCAGCGATGCAGTTAAAACACCAAAGTGCAAATTTGGACCAAAGTCAGTGGCAATCGTTAGTCAGTCAGTCGTTAATAATGAGACAGTCCAAACTAGCAACTAGGTTAGAAGAGAAATCTGAGAAATAGAATCAGAGATGAAGAAGGGTCAACACTAAGATGGGCAGTCCAATGGCGTACCAATGTTGGTCTCTAGCATTCCAAATAAATTAACACAAGTGGAGAAAAATCTTTTTCTTTTACCTCACATCTCTCTTGTCTGTGGCAGCAAATGTCAAGTGCAAAGAGGGTAAAGACATGCTTTTTTTGGTGTTAAATCGTGCTGCAAATACAACTAATTTGTCTACCGCAAACCTTAGGAAATAGTGTTGCATTTTAAATACTGCTCTCTCATAAATTTTGTGTCTCTAAATTAAACTCCTGCAAATTCATAAGACATAAGGTCAGCTGCAAAAATAATTTCACTGCTTGAAAATTTAGGGAGTAGTTATTTAACACCAAAGGAGGGTTTGTGTTTGCACAAGCTGTTAGGAAATCTGGCCCTTATTGTTTAATTCATTGTTTTAGAGTAATACACAAAATTCATTACATCATTGTCATCTAAAAAACTGTCTAACTGTACAATGAATCAGTGTTACAGAGATTTACCATAGCTACTTTTGAAAATGTATTATTTGTATTTCAGTAACCAGACCACTGAACCAGTACAGTTCAGTACAGTACTGAACTGAACAGTAATCAGGCCAAACTAATGTAAATGTTTATGATAACCATTTTGCCTCAAGTGAAAATTTAGGTGAATATTGTTGTGAAGGTTCTAGGTGAAAGTGTAATCACTAACCCTGAATTGTCAGGATAAAGTCCATTCACAATAAAATGTCATGTAATCCCTCCCTGACATGTTTTGACCAGGGCATAGGGCAGGAGGACGTAATGTTTGTAGCACAAGAATGCATTAAGTCCATGTTGAGCAATGGTCAGCACTTAGTCAGCATAAAGAGTGTGGATTCCACTTTGTGACAGACAGTGAAAGCCTTCATGAAGACAAGAATAAAAAGCATGTTATGTGATTAAGATCAAATGAAGGCCAATTTTGTGTATCTCATGACATCTGTGTTAATGCAGCCATACAGAGAACCAAGTGATTTAACAGGGTTTGATTGACCTCAGAAGAATAAATGACCCTTGCAGAAACCACATACCATGATTGGTAGGCAGGTCTGATCAGCTGACAATGAGTCAATCAGTCACTAAATCTTACATGTGTATTAGTATGTGTTTAACTGAGAATCGCACAGTGAAGCAAAAGCATTAAAACATCTCCAAACTATGATGATTTATTGTGCCCCCATTCACGTTACCATAATGTACATGTTGCACTTTTTTTTGTTATACACTATATACTTATGTTATACACTATAATCATCCTCATTAGACTCTCATATAATACTGTAAAATACTGAAATATTGTGGGAATGTGAGGAGATGCAGACGTTTTGGGTTGGGGTGACTCAATATGTTTCTCAATTTACTTCCTCTCCAATTTCCTGTAATGTGTTTATTGAGTATGTATGAAGACAATTGCTCTATGTCCACTAAAGAAAGAAAGCTGGTGGATTTGTGTCTATTACAAGCAAGAAGTTCTATTGCGCTGTGCTGGAAAAATACCAATTGCTCTTCCATTGGACTATGGCTGAAAAACTTAATAACATGTTTGGCTCTTGAAAAGCTTACATATGTAATAAGAAAGAAGCGTTAGCATCAGATCGGCTGAATGGATTCGAAAACGGTAAAACTCAACTGTTTAACTCAACTTATTTTCAAAAATAGTGGTGTGTTCCTTTAAGCTGTTCCGCATTGAACGTCTATGTAAATACTTCATAAACTGACTTTACATAAACTGATGGTTGTCACTCTAAGTTAAGTTAATCGATTTTCTATGGATTTTGTCAACTCAAATCTGCAGACTGGCTCTGATCGTTGGCAACTAATCAACTTTTCGAGACTGTAAATCTGTGAAAAACGGGGCAAAAATTGTGTAGTGTATTCCGGACATAAGAGACTATAGATAAGTTGACATCCATTTAACAAGAGGTTTCATAATGAGGCTAGTTTCTGTGTTCATCCCCATGAATTAAATGTTTTATTGGTTTGTTTTATTTGATTTTGAGCACAGCCGGACTTTTTGAATTTAATGATGTATATCTTAATTGAAATGCATGATTCTCTTGATTTTGGTGTGAAATATAACAGGACATGCTTTGTCTCATTCACCCCTTATATGCACAGGGTCATCAAATTTCTAGGGCTTTCAAACACTGCTGGCTTCTGCATGTGATATCATTCTCCCAGCTCAGTTGCCGTTTGGGTGCCTGCAAAGTGCACACCAGTTTCAGTAATTAATATTTCATGCTCATGGCCAGTGTTGCTGTAATCCTGTCTACTTAAGATACAGCAGAATCAAGCCGTTGGCTAGTTGTTGGCTTCATCATATTAATATATAAAAGCAGATGCTTCATCTTAACAATCTTATTCTACGTCACTTTCAATGCACTCCCAGAAAAAAAAAAAATATATATCTATCTATCTAAAAACCCAACCTTTGTTTGATGTCAAGATCCAGCGTCATTAAATAACTACAAAAACAGCATTACCAGCTTCACTTATTATACATTTCTGTCATACGTTTGCACAAGTTTTTATTGAGAATAACAGAGGTTTAGATGTTGATGTCTGTTTGAAAGTAATAGTTTGGTTTGATGTCACCATTATGGCGATAAGCGTTTGCTTTAGTTGGGCAGTTTGACTCTAGACTCAATGTTTCTTTTTAGCTGCTGTGACTATGTTTGTTATGGCAAAACCAACAAGAGAAAATGTTGGCTTCTTGCTGATACTCATCTAGAGTCTAATCTATGCTATTAACTTCATATTAGTGACTATAGTAATGTGTTGCAGCAGCATATGATCCAGTGGTGTTCTAATCAGATAATCTGTATTTCTACCTGTAATTTTTAAAACACATTGTTCACAAATCACTTTGAACTACTGAACACTTAGGAAAAACACAAACATCAAGAATTAGTGTATGAATCTCAACAATGGTGACATGCTTCATGCTGCAATGTATTCTGGGTGCATCATACAAAACTCATCCAGGGCTCCCAGAATGCATTGCGGCATGAAGCATGTCATGTTTGTGTGACAAACGAGGTGGTTGTTGTTTTTTTTAAATCCTCAAAATTATCTGATTAAAATTCTGCTGGATCTCAATCTGTAGAACCATTGTATTGCTATAATAAATAATGTGCAAATAACACCATAGATTAGACTGAATGAATAACTAAACTATATGACGATATCTGAACCATGAGCGTGTAGCCAACATCATCTGGTGACCTTTTCTCTTTCTGTTTTTGCCATAACAAACATAGTTACAGCAGCTAGAGAGAAACATTGAAAAGTCAAGAGTCAAATTGCCCAACTAAAGCAAACATTTATCACCATAATGGTGACATCAAACCAAACAGACATCAACATCTACTTTCAAACAGACATCAACATCTAAACCTCTGTTAATCTCAATAAGACCTTTTGTAAATGTATGACAATCTGTTGACAATGTAAAGTCAATCTGATTTATAATAATTGAAGCTGGTAATGCTGTTTTTGGAGTTATTTAATGAAGTTGGAGCTTCATAAAACAAAGGTTGGGTTTTTACTTTCAATCAAAATTTGACATCTGAGCAACATTTGAGTCCACATCCAATGTCGAATGGAATTTTTCCCGCTTAAATCTAAATTAGAATGTTAGAGGATAATGTTCTAACAATGTTATCAATAAACATTTGTAGAATGTTTTTAGAGAATGTTATCCTACATTTTAGGAGAATATTCTGGGAACTAAAATAAAACTTGCCGCTGAAAACATTACCAGTGCATAGCATAATGTTCTCAGAACATTCTTAGAACAAAAACATTTCTAGCTGGGATATCGCTTGAGACTTACTGATATAACAATTATAAATAAACTTTATTTGTAGTACTACTTGTACACAGTGCACATTTCTTAATATTAACCCTAAAATGTGTTTTAATGTCACTATTGATGAGGATTGTATGATCTTTGAATAATATCGGTCTTTAAATGCAAGATATTTAAAGTGTACCTGAAGTATACTTGGAATAGTTCCACTTTAGCACAATCAGAAAAACTTAATATACTGAGTTGCACTTCAGCACTACTTCCGCACAATTAAAGTGCAAAATTAGTTGTTTAAGACCTTAAATATACCAGTTTAGTATACCAAAAGTACAGATGCAGGGTATTTTTATTAAGTACATGAATATGTAAATGTATTTGTAGTATGCTTAGCACAAAATAAATGTATTTCAAATATATTTTAGTATATAAATATTTAACTATAGTGACATCATATACCTAAATGACATCAAAGATTAAAAATAATGCCAAACCAGAGCTATTAGTAAATTTAAAGGAAAAGACCAAGTATTAATAAGTATAATATAAACACTGAAAATTCCATTCAAAGGCACTCAGATGGTATAGAATGTCTCTTAGAGGGATTGGGAAGCACATAAATATAAATTGGGAACATAAGAATCAGTGAAAGTTTCTGAATTATATAATTTTATGAATCTATTACTATTACAGGTGAAATCAGATTAACAGCGAGTATGAAACAATGTTTCTTTATGCTGAATGTTAGTGACTATTTAAAAAATAAAAGGTTTGATTTATTCATCATAGATTAATCTCAAGGAACCTGTCTAACGTGTTCAGGTCATACTGTATTTCACTTTAAAATCAAATTATGGTGAGAATGGAGGAAATGTTTCATATATATTGTGTTTTAATGTTTTTAATTGATGTATTTCAGCAATGAAAATCATCATTGATAAAAATGAGAAAATACTCAAAAACAAAAACATGCACAAAAGAAGTATGTGGAAGCAGTATGGTAATGGAATTTACATAGACAAATGGAC
Source organism: Onychostoma macrolepis (assembly GCF_012432095.1). Lineage (NCBI taxonomy): Eukaryota > Metazoa > Chordata > Actinopteri > Cypriniformes > Cyprinidae > Onychostoma > Onychostoma macrolepis. The sequence continues at coordinate 15,409,166 of NC_081157.1, read as the reverse complement.
AATGGTCTCTGTTCTGGTCTTACTGTGAAAAAGAACACGATTATTCTGCTAGTTTTATAATTCTGCTATATTTAGAATGTGTGATGTCAATCACAGTGCTTTTATATGCTAAACTCGCAGTATGTGAGATATTTTGGGTAAAAAATTTACTAAATTCTGATATTTAGCGAGTACATAAAAACCTGTTCAAAACTGTGCCCTTGTAATTGTAATCCTTCAATAATGACTTATGGTGGGAAATTTCAAGATTGTAAAAATGTGTTATCTGTCAGGTTAATGTGTATGTATGTCTGTATTTTTTATTATTATATTATTATTTGTTAATTTATGTAATTTTTATTAATGGATAATTTTTTAATAATAAATTAATTAGCATATAGCAAAGGACAAAGAGTCAGTGTTTAGCTTTACAATGTTGTACTGTATATAACAGGTTTTTATTCAAATGCAAGACTAATAAAATAATAATGTATGCTATGTATGATATTTTTCTCATTTTAACAATTGTCTTTATCTATCTTATTCCCTTCTTAGCTATGACATGGTCCATTATGGTCATTCCAACCAACTTCGACAAGCCAAGGCTATGGGGGACTATCTCATTGTGGGAGTGCATACTGACGGTAAGGATACACACACACACTCTAAAAAATGGGTAAAATATGGACAAACCCAGCTATTGGGTCAAAACCGTTGGGTCAAAACAAACCAGTTGCTGGGTTTGTCCATATTTCACCCAGCGCTGGGTTGTATTTAACCCAGCATTTTTTAGACTGCATTCAAACGGTGCCAGACAGTGTTGTTTGTTGATAATATCGATCTTAGTTTCATGACAGTGCATGTGTTACACTGTCATAACACTCAATATAATCAACAAACAACACTGTATAACACAAGTGTAACACACTGACAAATTGAATAAACAAATTGGGTGAGTGGGATTAAACTTTACGTATGATGTATTTACGTGTTTACTTTTGTGATAAAAGATTGTGTACCAAGAATGTGGGAGTTGCATAGATTGCATAGACAACAGGCTTTTCAATCAGTTTGTTTAGCTTGCACAGATGAGAGCTGACACGAGACATGGAATGAAGGCATGACTGAAATAGGTTTTGATTGATTTAGAATTTTCATATTAGGATATAGATGGGTCGTGATGGGGACTCAAATGCTCCTCTCTCTCAAAAGTATCTAATAGTAAAGTACACACTGGCACACACTGGTAAAAACTGGAGAATCAAGGTCAGATAGGGAGAAAGATCAAACGAGGGGCAGACAGCACCAACAAGGAATTCAAATGAGGGGCAAACAGTACCAACAAGGGAATCAGAAGGTCATCAACAAGAGAGCAGTCCAAAACTGGTGGGTTCTGGAGGGAAACAGGTAACAACAACACAAACTGGGCAAAAGAGAAATATGTGAGCAAAAGAAAAGAACACTGAACAAACTAAATTAGACACTCAATTCACAGACTGGACAAGATAACAGCAAGTTGAAAACCAGAACTGTAGATGAAGATTGTAGACATATGCTTTTAGACTGAATAATATGAAAAATAATAAAAAATGTCTGTTTTATTTTTTTAGATGTTGAACCATGGAAACCATGCTGCCTAGCTGTTAAAATCAGAAACATTTTTGGATAGTTTGGCCAAAAATTTCATTGTGAAACAAATAACAGAAGATGGAAATGAAGTTGACTGATTCTAGTGTCTCACTTTTCATGCAGAGGAGATCTCTAAGCACAAAGGTCCTCCAGTGTTCACCCAAGCTGAGAGATATAAGATGGTGCGAGCAATCAAGTGGGTGGATGAGATCGTGGAAGGCGCTCCATACGTTACTACGCTTGAGACTCTGGACAGATATTGTTGCGATTTCTGTGTTCATGGAGGTCAGAGCCTAAACATAATAACCATGTCTAAACTGTGCTAAAACATTGATTTTAAAGTCAGTACAGAATATGAGACCCCCAGGGCCATGAAGCTTTGGATTACTGGATTGACCAGATTACATACATACTACACACATTCATACTAAAAAGAACATAAATTTTTAGCTCTTACAAAGTAAGTACTTAAGTGGTACCTATGTGCCTACTTTATTACTTTATTAGCTGCATGCCTACTTTTATAAGCTGTACCTATTCTGTTCATGATGAGACAGCGCTCCTGTGCACAAATTGAAGTCCATATAAAAAATGTCAACAATCTGTTCAAGTAACATACTGCATCTAAGTAAAAGCAAAGCTGAATGCTGAAAAACTCTCCTCTGGAAATATAGTTTTCAGTAAATTGTTCAGTAACTTATTTGGTCTTGGTCCTGCATGCACAGTATTTTGGGCACAGTATTCAACACACCACTTCACAGTAGTTCACTTATGCAAGCTTTATTATGACCTGAATCAACTGTGGTCGTGTCTCCTCAGATGACATCACTCTCACTGTGGATGGGAAAGACACATATGAAGAAGTGAAGAAGTCGGGCAGGTACAGGTAAGCCCATTCACACCTCTGCTGCTCATGCTGATAATGTTTAGTACAGTTCTCATTTAAAGTTGATCTTTTTCAGAGAGTGCAAGAGAACCCAAGGTGTGTCCACTACAGACCTGGTCGGCCGCATGCTGCTTATGACCAAAGCTCATCACAGCAACATGGTGAGGCCCGAAACATACTCAACGTTTGTAAATGCAGACAGGTTTCACTGGTCAAGCTTGATTTCAAACATGTCAGAGCTCAGTTCATAATTCAAGTACATGTTGCTGGGTTGTAACACCCAGTTGTATGGAAACATTTACCATCATACTGTTGTTCATTTTTATTGTTTTACTAGTTGTTATAATGGTGTAGCATATTCACCCTACTTTCACTTACTTATTTATGCTAGTTTGCTTGTCACTTTGGTACCATGTTTACACCATTGTCACGTCCACCTTATGTCTGTAACTGTTACGAATTCCATTCACCCTCCACCAGAGGTCACTCGCTCACCACATTGACTCACATCATACATAACACTGGACTTCATTTCCCATCATTCATTGCACTAATTGCACACACAGCTGTAGGCACTAATCACACGCACACCTGATCCAACACACACACTAATCACACACTCTATTTAAACCCTGGACTTTGTTTCCCACACTGCCGAGTATTGTATGCCTTTACGGCTCCCTTAGCCGTAGCAACTCTACAGAGCCCCTGTTAGTTTTCCCCTGCCTGTCTTGGATTGTGTTTTCCCGTGTTTGTTCTAGCCCGTGTTCCCTGGATTTACCCTTGCCTTGCTGTTTGGACACTGTTTGCACCCCTATTGGATTCTAGCCCGTGTTCCCTGGATTATCTCTCTGCCTTGCCCACTGGATACTGTTTGCTGATCGTTGACCTTCGCTTGCCCTAGGAATACTCTTTGTCTTGTCCCTGCCATACCTGTTTTGCCATTGCTCGACCCTGCCTGTATTTGACCATGCCTATAAATAAAAGCTTGCACTTGGATCCGCACATCTCGTCAGCCCCGTTACAGAATACTCGGACAAACAAGGATCCAGCAGCTTTCAGGAACAATACTGGCCAGGTATGTACACTGCAAGACTATTATTAGCTCTCAGGCAGGGTGAGCGATCACTCAAGGACTTTATTCTAGAATATCTAGACGTTGCTAATAATTCTGATTTTCCGGATGTCTTGATCGATTTCTTTTGTGATAGCATTAATCAGCCACTCAAGACTAAGCTTATTTGTGAGGGTCCACGTTGCTCACTCAGTCAGTTTTTGGATTATGCTCTGTTGAGTGTTGGCTCTTCGTTTACTGTGGGTGTTGTGGAGGAGGAAAATAACACCGTGCCTGTAATGGCGGTCACACCGGAGCGCGCTCACAAGAGGACGGCCACAACAACCCCTCATGTCATTACTGTCATTCATGAGCCAAGTCGCAGTCAATCTACATGAATCAGGGCAAGTCACAGTTGATGTTAAAGTGTCCAGTCAAGTCTCAGTTGATGTTAAAGAGCCAAGTCACAGTTGATGTCAGAGAGTCAAGTCAAGCCACAGCTGATCTTGAGTCAAGCCAAGCCACAGCTGATCTTCTTGAGTCAAGCCAAGTCGCAGCTGATCTTCTTGAGTCAAGCCAAGTCGCAGCTGATCTTCTTGAGTCAAGCCAAGTCGCAGCTGATCTTCTTGAGTCAAGCCAAGTCGCAGCTGATATTCTTGAGTCAAGCCAAGTCGCAGCTGATATTCATGAGCTAAGCCAAGTCACAGCTGACTCCAGAGTCACTTCACGTCTCCGCTGATCTCCTAAAGTCAAGTCACAGCAGCACGTCACAGCTGCTCGTCCAGAGTCACAGCAGCACGTCACAGCAGCACGTCACAGCTGCTCGTCCAGAGTCACAGCAGCACGCGTCACAGCTGCTCGTCCAGAGTCACAGCAGCACGCGTCTCAGCTGCTCGTCCAGAGTCACAGCAGCACGCGTCTCAGCTGCTCGTCCAGAGTCACAGCAGCACGCGTCTCAGCTGCTCGTCCAGAGTCACAGCAGCACGTCTCAGCTGCTCGCCCAGAGTCACAGCAGCACGTCACAGCAGCACGTCTCAGCTGCTCGTCAGAGTCACAGCAGCACGCGTCTCAGCTGCTCGTCCAGAGTCACAGCAGCACGTCTCAGCTGCTCGTCCAGAGTCACAGCAGCACGCCTCAGCTGCTCGTCCAGAGTCACAGCAGCACGTCTCAGCTGCTCGTCAGAGTCACAGCAGCACGTCTCAGCTGCTCGTCAGAGTCACAGCAGCACGTCTCAGCTGCTCGCCCAGAGTCACAGCAGCACGTCTCAGCTGCTCGTCCAGAGTCACAGCAGCACGTCTCAGCTGCTCGTCAGAGTCACAGCAGCACGTCACAGCAGCACGTCTCAGCTGCTCGTCCAGAGTCACAGCAGCACGTCACAGCAGCACGCCTCAGCTGCTCGTCCAGAGTCACAGCAGCACGCCTCAGCTGCTCGTCCAGAGTCACAGCAGCACGCGTCTCAGCTGCTCGCCCAGAGTCACAGCAGCACGCCACAGCTGCTCGCCCAGAGTCACAGCAGCACGCCTCAGCTGCTCGTCCAGAGTCACAGCAGCACGTCACAGCAGCACGCCTCAGCTGCTCGTCCAGAGTCACAGCAGCACGCCTCAGCTGCTCGCCCAGAGTCACAGCAGCACGTCTCAGCTGCTCGCCCAGAGTCACAGCAGCACGCTCAGCTGCTCGTCCAGAGTCACAGCAGCACGCCTCAGCTGCTCGCCCAGAGTCACAGCAGCACGCCTCAGCTGCTCGCCCAGAGTCACAGCAGCACGCCTCAGCTGCTCGTCCAGAGTCACAGCAGCACGCCTCAGCTGCTCGCCCAGAGTCACAGCAGCACGCTCAGCTGCTCGTCCAGAGTCACAGCAGCACGCTCAGCTGCTCGCCCAGAGTCACAGCAGCACGCCTCAGCTGCTCGTCCAGAGTCACAGCAGCACGTCTCAGCTGCTCGTCCAGAGTCACAGCAGCACGTCTCAGCTGCTCGTCCAGAGTCACAGCAGCACGTCTCAGCTGCTCGTCCAGAGTCACAGCAGCACGTCTCAGCTGACCGTCCAGAGTCTCGTCACATTACAGCTAGTCATCCAGAGTCACGTCATGAGTCAAGTCACGTCTCCGCTGACCTTCCAGAGTCACGTCACGTCTGGGCTGACACACCCAGATCATAAAGGTCAGTCTTCCACTATCCCAATTTGATGTCTAGTTTGAGGGATGTACCGCTGGTGTCTGCACGCACGGCTGGTATCCCCAAACCAACTCCCTCTAACCCTCCTGTTCTTATGCATATTCCCCTGTCCGAGGCACTTCCCCTGATGGGAATCGCTTTGTTGCGTTTGGGCTGCGTACACCACCGCAGAACTGCCCGAGGTGGCGGCGCCTGCTGTAGCTTCTCCAGAGGTGCGGTCCACGCTGCAGAACTTCCAGAAGCAGCGGGGCTCGCGTCGGCCCCTTGTATGGTGGTGGCACCCAGCAATGAACTCTCCCTGTGTCCTGAGTTTACTGCTGTAGAACCTCCAGAGGTGGCGGCAGCTGCTGCAGAACCTCCAGAGGTGTCAGCGGTATCCGTCGGTGAACTCTCGTCCTGTCGCAGCCAGAAGGGCTGTCCCTGAACTTCACGTTCTGTCCTGTCACGGCTATGGAGGCCGTCAATGAACTCTCGTTCTGTCCTGTCACGGCTATGGAGGCCGCCTGTGAATTCTCTGCCTGTCCTGTCGCAGCCAGAAGGACTGTCCCTGAACTCTCTGTCATGGCTAAGAAGGCCATCTCTGAACTCTCGCCCCAATCTGACCCAGCCATGGTGGCTGACTGTGAACTGCCTACCTGCTCAGTTGCCACCATGGAAAATATTCATAGACCTCCCATGTTCCCTACCTCAGTCCTTGTGTCTGTGTACGAACGTTCTTTCTCCTCCTTGTGTCTCAGTTTTCCCTAGGTCCCAGTCTCTGCTGTGGAATCCTGATCCGTCGTGGTGTGTTCCGTCTGCTCCGCCGTGGTGGTCTGCTATCTGGCTCTGGTGGTGTTCTGCTCCGCCCTGGCGGGCTCCTGCACTGTCTGCACCGCTGTGGAGGTCTTCTGTCCCTTCGGCTCCGCCCTGGTGGGCTCCAGTCCCTTCGGCTCCGCCCTGGTGGGCTGCAGTCCCATCAGCTCTGCCCTGGTGGGCTCCTGTTCCGTCCTGGCCTCCACCTGGGTTCTCTGCTTCGCCGGTTCTGCCTGGGTGTCCTGCTCTGCCTCAGTCCCCGGTCTTCTCACTCCCACGTGGACCTGGCCCTCTGTCCCTCCCCCTGTTCCGCCTCTGCTCCATCACCCTCCTGGATTGGGTATGTTTGGAGCGTTTGGGGCCTCTGTCACGAATCTGGTCTGCACTTCCATTCACCCTCCACCAGAGGTCACTCGCTCACCACATTGACTCACACCATACATAACACTGGACTTAATTTCCCATCATTCATTGCACTAATTGCACACACAGCTGTAGGCACTAATCACACGCACACCTGATCCCACGCACACACTAATCACACACTCTATTTAAACCCTGGACTTTGTTTCCCCACACTGCCGAGTATTGTATGCATTTACCGCTCCCCTAGCCGTAGCAACTCTACAGAGCCCATGTTAGTTTTCCTAGTTTTCCCCTGCCTGTCTTGGATTGTGTTTTCTCGTGTTTGTTCTAGCCCGTGTTCCCTGGATTTACCCTTGCCTTGCTGTTTGGACACTGTTTGCACCCCTATTGGATTCTAGCACGTGTTCCCTGGATTATCTCTCTGCCTTGCCCACTGGATACTGTTTGCCGATCGTCGACCTTCGCTTGCCCTAGGATTACTCTGTCTTGTCCCTGCCATACCTGTTTTGCCATTGCTCGACCCTGCCTGTATTTATGACCATGCCTATAAATAAAAGCTTGCACTTGGATCCGCACGTCTCACGTCTCGTCAGCCCCGTTACAGTAACACTCTCACTGATATTGTATTGGAACTGCTCATAAAAAGTATCTGTTCTAGTTTTAAAAAAAAAATACCTAGAATACTGAGGTTCGTCATGACACAGAAATGCAAAAATGCACATTAAGTACGTTCACACTTGCAATACACCTGCCAAGCATTCACGTCTGCTTTTGCATACTTGTGTAGAGTACGTTTCTGATATGTCTCTGTTATGCTATAATTACACATTGTCAAATTGGATATTAATTTCTTCCTTTCTTTCCTCTTCAGGGCAGTTCAGACTATCAACAACACACAGACAACTTTGGAAGAGTGAGTGTTTTATTCCCTTTTGGTTGTTCTTGTAGTCTTAATCTTTTTTTGAAGAGTGAAATGTTTTGAAGTACACTACAGAGGATTTATTGGGTAGTTTGGTTATAAATCAATTATTCCACCGGTAATGCAGTATTGAATAAATTTGTGTACAAAACCATATTGTCTGAACCAAATCAGCATGGCAAGCCTGCCATAATGATTTTGCAGGTATCTTAATTTCAACTAATAGGGAGCCCAGAATTCCATTATGCAAATAAAATAAAGCAATTTGATTAGTCATTCTCAGATCCCCCTCTCCCTCCCAGAATGTTTACTTGTTTTTCTGCTTTGCCCTTTTGTTCCTCCTACTGCTAGCATTGCCTTCACATGCCTCTGCCAAGTTGGCACATAAAAAAGGTTTATTGTCGTCACAGTCCATAATCACAGACTGAGCCATGAATGGCACCTCTGTTTCTGAGTTTAACATTGACTAAATAATTCCTAGTCATTGCCTCCAAATGGAGAGAGAAAAGTTCTTTAATGTCCCAAGACCTTCACTGGACATGACAAAACACCCATTGCAAAGGACTCAAACTTGACTTAGGCGCAGATGCACTGTATGCCAGAGTGCTGACCATAAGGTTATTGTTTGTTCAATCATTACTGTGTGCTCTTGATATCAGAACCCCCAAAAAAAACACTTGTTGGCTTCAAAGGGCTGCTGGTTTAAAACGAGTTCTTGGACCTGTCAGAACCACCAAAGTGCTCTCATCGTGCTCCATATATTGTTTAAGCATAATAAATGTATTACTATAAAAAAATGTGCATTATTAACAATGATTAGTTTAATGTTTATTGTTGTAATATTTGTTATCATTTCCGTACTGCTCACCACAGGGCCCTAAAGGCCACAGTCCCTGGACAGGAGTGTCACAGTTCCTGCAGACGTCCCAAAAAATCATCCAGTTTGCCTCAGGAAAGGAACCACAGCCAGGAGACACCATCATCTATGTGGCTGGAGCTTTTGACCTATTTCGTATCCTTACACGCTTAAGACAATAATTAGAGCACCCAAAATTTCTTCTGTTAAAATCAAAAGAATAAAATCTATTAATTAAATGTTTGAAAAAATATATAACTGAATGCATTTGTAAAAGAGTTTTTAAAAAATCTGTTGGAGGTGAAGATTGTCAGTAAATAACAAATTCTGTGCATCTGTTCCTTACACAAATTGTGTGACTTCAGGTGATCGAACAGACGGAATATAAATGAATTTTGGGGTAAATTTTTCATTTAAAATGGACAGTTGGTGAGCGCTTGTTACTCACAACATCAAGAGCTATTAAAGCTGTTACACTACTGAAAATAAAATAACTTGGAGACAGGACACGTCCCCCTATTATATACAGTAAAGGCTTATAAATCGCTTTTATATACAAAGGTATATAAATAACCTCACTGGGCCATAAACGAGTGTTATCATTGTTACTCTATTCATTGTCTTATCTATTGTCATTTTTATTTGGGAGGCTGGGAACTGTTAAATGCTCTGCAGAAAAAACAACAACAGCAACAAGAACAGAAAATAAATGTCCTTTCAAACACCCAGTGTGTGTGTGAGCATATTAGTCAAGTCACCTTTATTTATATAGCGCTTTTAACAATACAGATTGTCAAAGCACTTAACAGTATCAAATTGAAAGATAGAGTGTCAGTAATGTATAATGATAAGATTAAACGCTCAATTTTCAGTTAAAGGCATTTCATTATTGAATTCAGAGATGTCGTTGTCTAGCTCAGTTTAGTTTAAATAGTATCTGTGCAATCAAATCGGCGATAATCGCCCAACTGATAATGTCCCCAACTGAGCAAGCCAGAGGTGACAGCGGCAAGGAACCAAAACTCCCTCTGTGACAGAATGGAGAAAAAAAAAAACCTTGGGAGAAACCAGCCATTCAGGGCTTTATAAGTAATTAACAAGATTTTAAAATCTATCCGATGTTTGATAGGGAGCCAGTGCAGTGTTGACAGAACCGGGCTAATATGGTCATATTTCCTGGTTCTAGTAAGGACTCTAGCTGCAGCATTTTGGACCAACTTTGTTTGTTGATCAAGCGTGCAGAACAACCACCCAATAAAGCATTACAATGGTCTAACCTTGAGGTCATAAACGCATGAACTAACATTTTTGCATTTGACGTTGAGAGCATCGGTCGCAATTTAGATATGTTTTTGAGATGAAAAAACGCAGTTTTACAGATGCTAGAAACATGGCTTTCAAATGAAAGATAGCTATCAAACAGCACACCTAGGTTCCTAACTGATGAAGAAGAATTGACAGAGCAGCCATCAAGTGTTAGATAATGTTCTAGGTTATTACATATAGGGTTTTTAGGTCCGATAATTAACAACTCTGTTTTTTCAGAATTTAGCAGTAAAAAATTACTCGTCATCCAATTTTTTTTTTATATCGACTATGCATTCCGTTAGTTTCTCAATTTGGTTTGTTTCACCGGGCCGTGAAGAAATATAGAGCTGAGTATCATCAGCATAACAGTGAAAGCCAACACCATCTCTCCTGATAATATCTCCCAAGGGTAACATGTAAAGCGTGAAAAGTAACGGCCCTAGTACTGAGCCTTGAGGTACTCCATACTGCACTTGTTTTCGATATGATACCTCTTCATTCACTGCTACGAACTGATGGCGGTCAGACAAGTACGATTTGAACCATGCTAAAGCACTTCCACTAATGCCAACAAAGTTTTCTAGTTTATTCAAAAGAATGTTGTGGTCGATCGTGTCGAACGCAGCGCTAAGATTCAGTAGAACTAATAAAGAGATACAACCACGATCAGATGATAGAAGCAGGTCATTTGTAACTCTAATGAGAGCAGTCTCAGTACTATGATACGATCTAAATCCTGACTGGAATTCCTCACAGATATCATTTTTCTCTAAGAAGGAATATAATTGTGAGGATTAGTCTATGCTGGTTATTGTTCTTCAGCATTAAAGCAAACAACAAGCACAGAATAGAGATTCATTATGCTGTCATTCTTTGATATTTTAAAAATAATTAATCAATAATTGTTTATCTTAAGTTTTTTTTATTTAGAGCTTTCTGTATATATAATACATTCACAATATGAATGTTTTGTTTGTCATGCTGCTAAGAGGTTCAGTGGCTACAAACACATTTTAAAACTCTCTTTGGATGTTTTGTGTACAATGTTCAATTTGTTTAAGAATATTTAAATGGCTGACCTATTCTCCCTGTGGAAAATACAAATTAGGCCTTAGATTCTTTTGTCACCGTGGGTAGTTTTACCAGTGCTGTGCTTTTTCTCACTTGATTTGTCAATGTGCATACTGTATTGTTGAGACCCCTGCATTCTTTGCTTTTTCTGAGAACATGAGTAAGACAATATTAATGTTGTCCTCTTTAACCTGATGCAAATCAGATATTGGCCATGTGGATTTCCTGGACGCAGTGTCCCAGCTTTCAGAGAAGCCATATGTTATTGTGGGCTTGCACTTTGACCAGGTAAGCTGAATACAGGAAAATCTTAGAAATATATTTAACAGTTTAATTTTCGTGGTTAAGCATGATGCTGATTGTCTTTCAAAGGACATAAGAGATGTGAGAGAAGGAGGAACTGCATGTTTGTCTTTTTTATTTTTTTTATTATTTTTTTTATTATTATCACTCTAGGAGGTGAATCGTTACAAGGGGAAAAACTATCCAATCATGAACATCCATGAGAGGACTCTGAGTGTGCTGGCCTGTCGAGTGAGGATTGATCTTTGGCATTGCAGATAATGCCTATTTATGTTTTATATAAATAGTTTGATATGAATGAATTTCTTCATTTTGTTTTCAAATCTCCCAGTATGTCTCTGAGGTTGTTATAGGAGCACCATATGCTGTCACAAAAGACTTATTGGACCATTTCAAGGTAAACGCTCTTCCACTGTATTGAATTTGATTCTTGACTTTTTGTCAGACTTCCTTAACAGAGTTGGATAGAACACTGGTTTTTGACCATCTGCATAAAATCTGTGGCCAGTAGTCATGTTCACACAGACAGTTTTTAGCATTGACAACCGTATTTACTGTATACTGTAAAACGGCACTGTAAAATAATTTTACGGAAAATAACTTTTTTCAGGTTTTCTTTTATTTTGAATTGCAGTCAAAACTCTGTAAAATTCTCTGAATTAACTACTTGGCTGTTATTTTAAGGATTATGACATTAATGACAAATACAATAATTCACATTTTTAATACAGACAAAATACTGTATTTTATACAGTACATTTTCTGTTTTCTTAAATTACAAATAAATGTATGTAAAATTTACCAAAATAATCTGTAATTAATAACAAAACCGTTAGGTGTTTTTGACCATTTTATCATCTATCTCCACAAAGGTGACTTCAAATTTTATTATTTTCAATAAAACCGACATCTAAACCTCTGTTAATTCTCAATAAGTTCTGTATGAGAGAAATAAAGTCAGACTGGTTTGTAATAAGTGAAGATGCTGAGATCTAGAGAGATCTGTTAGTGTTCAATGTTCTTTTGGGATTTAAAGGGTTTCTGTTGTCTGTGTTTCGTGGGTCACCATTGTGCTGAAGAGTAGAGTGTGTGTGCTTCAGTCCAGGAGAAGACCAAGACACACTGGTGTTATGCTGTATTTCACTTTATTTAAAGGCAGTAACTGTGGAGTTGCTGATGCAGTGATGGTTATTAGTTTTTGCATGTGTGCTGTTGTTAGATGATGGTTAATTGCAAAAAAAAAAATTCACAGAGAATGTTTCACAATGATAATCCAGACAATACCTGTAAAGTAACCGTTAAAATAAAAAATAAAAACATTTAAGAAAAAATAGGATGTTGTACCTTAATTTTACAGTTTTTGTTTGGCAGCTGTTTCTGCCAGTCATTGACCGTTTAAAAAAAAAAAAGTTCTTTAACCATTATTTCCGTTAATGGTAAACGTTTGGCACCCTGTGCTGCCAAGCATTTCACTGTTTTTTTTTTTTTTTTTTTTTTTTTAACGTTTAATTTTTTTACAGTGTGTATTAACAGATATGCCTTGTATAACTCATCAAATTATTTTTTATTACAATTATAAAATTCATTTCAATATCTTCTAATTAAAATAACAAAACTAAATGTTACGGTAAATAAAATCATTTTTACATTTATTTTTCCAGAGGAACTTTGCGTAGAGTTGTGTGAGGACAATCATCCACAACCTCAAATAACAGGACTCTGTATAAAATAGCTAATTAGAGATTGAGATCAGACAGATTCTTAATTTGTGGCCACAATATTTTTTTTTCTGCATGTCAAGCTCTGGTTTTTCAGAGACGCAGTGCAGCTATTTGATTTGCGATCATGCAGCTCATTTCATAGAGTTTACTCTAATTTACTTCACACATTATTGTATAGTGATTTTAAAGGTTTTTATAATAATGTATTTATAATACTGTTATGATGAGGTATTGAGGGTTTGTACACATCCGTATTGTAGAGGTAAAGGTCATGTAGGTCAAAACTGCAGTTGAGTATCCTAAAAATTTAAGGGAGTGAGTTTGGCTATAGAATACAGTTACTCTTGGTAATAACCAATATGTGTGGGAACATGCAGTAACTGATAACTGAACTCCGCTAAACCATATTCTGTTGTGTAAACATAGCCATAGAGTAATACACTGTCCCCATGGTGTAGGTAGACCTGGTGTGCCATGGAAAAACTGAAGTGTTTCTAGACAGAGATGGATCAGACCCATATACTGTAAGTGTCAAGATATGATAATTATTCAAAATTCCAACACAATATACTTCCATTTCATAATCTGCGCATGTTTTTTATGCACAGGTACCCAGGAAAATGGGAATATTGCAAACAGTGGATAGTGGAAACAGTCTCACCACTGATGTCATTGTGCAGAGGATCATCAAAAACAGGTGTTACATTAAGCTCTTACCTGTTAACTGGTGACGGTTTTCTTTGTTTACTGTCATTTGCAGCATTGACTTAATCAATGTATAGAGTATAATGGGGGTTAATGCGCACTGGGGTAAAAGGCTCCTTTGACTTCATTCTCCTTTAAACCTCTTGATGGCACATGCAACACATAAACATTTCACTATGCACGTGGAAATTTTACTGATATTTGCCACCAAAGCACACAGCATTGCAAAGTTGATTCTGCCTAATTTTATATATATTTTTAAAGATTTAAGTAGCAAAGATAATTGATACAATTGCCTACTTTAAGACAAATGTCTTATTAAAGGGTTACTCCACCCCAAAATGAAAATTTTGTCATTAATCACTTACCCCCATGTTGTTCCAAACCCGTAAAAGCTTCGCTCGTCTTCGGAACACAATTTAAGATATTTTGAATGAAAGGCTTTGGAGGCTTGTGACTGTCCCATTGACTGCCAAGTAAATAACTGTCAAGGCCCAGAAAAGTATGAAAGACGTCATCAAAATAGTCCATCTGTCATCAGTGGTTCAACTGTAACGTTATGAAGCTACGAGAATACTTTTTGTATGCAAAGAAAACAAAAATAACTCTCTTATTCAACAATTTGTCAACAAAGTGTAGTGCCATTTTGGAGAATATCCGCTGAATGCAAACAGCGTACACTGTTCTGTGTCAGCCGCACCACACGTATATGTTTTCTATGTTTATTTACGCTTATTTATGATTTGAACGAAAACAGCGCATCCGTGTGGTGCGGCTGACACAGAACAGTCAATGGGACAGTCACAAGCCTCCCGGTTTTCATCCAAAATATCTTAAATTGTGTTCCGAAGACGAACAAAGCTTTTACGGGTTTGGAACGACATGGGGGTAAGTGATTAATTACAAAATTTTCATTTAGGGGTGGAGTAACCTTTTAATGATTGTTCAAGGTAATTAAAGCCGTTTTCAAATAACTGAAGAATATGTAAAAAAGGGTGTGCTTGTGGGTGTGCAATTTAGAGATAATCACCAAATTTATAATGAAAAAATAAATAAAATATTTTATTAGATTAATTAATATATTGTCAGTTATGTAAAGCCATATTATGGTATTTCCTTCAAATCTACAAAATATACAGAAAATGGCCTCTAAAAGGCCTCTAACACTAGCTTACTCTATTCTGTTTCTATTCTATCTGTTTTCTTTTTACTTATTATATAATTTTTAAAAAACTTGCTACGTCGTGTACTGCTTTAGGCTAACTGACACTTGCATATTGTTCTTTTGTTGATTTTTGATTGCTTCCATTGTCCTCATTTGTAAGTCGCTTTGGATAAAAGCATCTGCTAAATGACTAAATGTAAAATTGTACAAACTTTGCTAAAGCAATTTTAAGGTGTGCCTTTAGCCCTGTTGTATCCTTATTAAATTTGTTAAAAAAAAAAAAAAAATACACATCAGCAGAAAGTCTTCAAACTTGCATTTAAAAATATGACCACTGTTTTATCATATGTATCTATTTTGTACGTTATTTCCTGGTTTGTGTCCCAAAGTGGAGGCGCAGGTTAACAAGAATGTTCCAGTTTTCAAAACAAGTTAAGCTATTTTGACAGCATCTGTCAAGTGCTGCTACAACTAAATTTAATTTCAACTAATTTCTAAGTGTCAGTATATCAACTGGAAACATGTTTAATGCAACTACAATAGTAATCCATGCATGGGTCAAGACATTCTGGAGGGTTTAAAAGCAGATATTTGTAGATCACATTTTGGTAATAATAATATTTATTATGATGATGATGATGATGATTATAATTCAAAGTCAGGCTTGATTAATTCTGTGAGTGAAAATGTTCAATAACAAAGTAATATTTGGCTGGTCACACCTGAGGTGACCTTTAACCGTAAGTTGTAATAGACAATCACTGTCAGGAATGATCAATGCAATGCTGACATTATTCCTTCCTGTGCCTGCCAGGCTGCTGTTTGAGGCGAGAAACCAGAAAAAAGAGGCCAAAGAGGTGGCGGTAATCCAGGCCATGAAGCGACGAGAAGAAGAGAAGGCTAAAGAGAGAGCGCAGGCTGTGCTGTAGGGAAAAAAGAAAAAAACCTATTCAAAGACTAACAAAACCCAGTACATGCAGTTGACTCTTTTCTAATGTGTCCACATTCTGGACTTACATACTGTCAGAACACCAGCAGCTGAGAGCTCCTTTCATTGAAGAATTAGCATGTGTAGTTTTGGGAGCATCTGCTTTTGTGAATCACTCTCGCACTCTCCAACTGAAGGTCTTCTTCATAATTTCCTGATGGCAGTGGGCCATTTCCATCAGATCTGTTCACTAAGGAAAGAAGGCTGGAACTTGTGCTGCACTTTGCTGTGTGCAGGATGTTGCCACTGTGGTAACCAACATGACCTACGTGACCTCCACATGTAACTCCAGAGTTATTCTAAGCTTTGCTTGGAAACCAACACTCCTGAAGATTTGATTCCATCAGAAGAGCACTACAGTCTTCTGTCCTAAACAGTGAATTAATTATAAAGAATTAATATTTATCTGTCATAATTCATGGCTAATCCTCATAAGTATTTTTCATTGTAAGGTACAACAAAGTGAATTGTTCTATTAAAAAATATATGAAAACATATTAAGATATGGTGTTCATCAAACATGCATTTTAATATGGTTTAAAAAAACTTTTGTTTATTATTGTTTTTGAACTTAACCATTATAACTAGTCAAAAGGATATAGTATATTTCAGGATATTTTTGTTCAATTGATCAATTTCCCTCAATGTCCAAGGGTATAGTTCACTAAAAAAATTCATTCACTCATGGCATATCACTCAAAGGTACCATAAAAGTTTATTTTTCTTGTACTTTATTGTCCCAAACTTCTGTTAAACAAGAGTTTTGTGTGAGAAAACCGCATGAAATGTCAGCCTTATTTAACTGATGGTTTTTACTGCCACAATTCTCAGAATTAATTTGTGGACAAATGAATTTAAACTTGCCATTTCACAAGTGGACATGCTAACCAGTTACCAGGTGCAACACACGAAAATGTTATGTTCACTATTCACTTTTGTTTTGGGGAAAATAGCACTTCACACTGTCTGCCTAATATCTTCTTCTAAAATTCACGGAAGCATTGAAATATTGGCTTTAAATTACATGCAAAATTTGATTTTGTGGTGAAATATTCCTTTAAACTAAGATCAAAGTTTCAAAGTTTCTGTTTTAAATGGATTTAAAATTAAATTATACTAGCTCTTAGAGTGAAAGTGCTGATCCAGAGTTAGTTCCTTGTTTTCTATTTTATTAGAATGACTTTAGAAGACAATTTCAGATCAGCATGTTAAGCTGGACCACGTTATACATGAGGACAGGCATATACTCCTTTACAGTCCGCATATATAGATAGTTTTGAGTTTGTTTCCTATGTATGTGTGTATGCCATACCCAGAAATTGTGCAGAATGAGCTACCAATTATAGCCACAAGAGGTCTTCTTATCTGTGGAAATCTGTGTAAAATTCATAGAAACCATGATGGACTGAAACCAACTAACACTGTTTTGATGTGCTGTGCTATATAATGTGTATAATTATAAGCAACGTTTTTAAACAAGAAACCTCAATCATGGTACTAACTACTGTCTAAATATAATGGTTTCAGGGATTATGGTATTTTAAGTCAACATTGAACTGACTTACATTGTTTTTTTTTTCATGTATTATTTTTTTAATTCTATTAAAAATATAATATATAAAAGGTTTTTAATTTATGTATTTTTTTTAAATAGTACAGCCCTCTTTTTGCTTATATATTAAACAACTTGAAAGATACTGGAACTTCATTTTTAATTGAACAACTATTAAAGGTGCTGTCTGGTTTTGGGAAATCAAATGAAAAGTTTTTTTTTAATTTTTTTTTTTATTCCTGATAACAATACAGGAATAAATAACATGGGATCATAATGATCCCATGTTATTTATTCCTGTATTGTTATATCAGACAGATTTGTGTTCTTCAATGGCATGCTTGTATGATTTTATTTATTTATTTTTTGCCCTTGCAAATATAATACTGTTAAATATAAAACATTTTCATAATTGTTCAAATATATCACCCTCATCAATAACCACATCATATTACTTGTTATTTGTTTGCAAAAATTAAAATGCTAATTATTTGGAAAGGTAGGATACTGCATGCTTTTTAACCCCCTAATCTCCTTGTCTAATTTTATAGGAATAGGAATATAGATTTATACGAATAAATCCACACACAAAATGTAAATAAAGAAATATCTAAATATGTAAGAGATCACGTCTGCCTGAATAAATGTTTAACTATTTGTAGTCTGTATTTTGACCATTTGGATAAATATAGCCTAACAAACGAAGCAAATTCTAGGACTGTTTGTTTATTTTAAATTTTTTAAAGCAATGCACTCTGTTAATCGTTTAATTGTGAGGTCTTGCGTCATCAATTAGAGAGCACATTTAATTATAAAGTCCCTATTATGTCCTATGACGTCACGTCCCTGAACCGCATTTTGAACAGCCGTGTTGCGCGAGGGCTACCGCAAATATTGCACGATTTTAACTAGGCCTATATAATAGTTTCAGAAATGTTTCGATGTTTTGACGTTTTAACATCCCTGCAGGTAAGTTAAATATAAAGTTGTGCTTAAAAAGACAGTTTTGACTTGATTAGTAGTTAATTCATATAATATTGTCGTTTGATCTCGTGGAGGCATGTCTCGTGGCTGTGCAGACATGCGTGAATCTGCGAAATGAAGAGAAAAGATCCTGCAATAATCAGCAGCATGCTCGAATTGAGCGCGAGCCGCACGTGCACAGAGTCCTCATACTGGGTAACTCTGAGTTGAGAGTTCTGCACTGTTTTTGTTTTGCCATAGAAACATGGGGGAAAATAAATCTATAATAATAACTCCGTTTGTTTATCGAATTCCTGAATGTAATACGCATTCCTTTTAAAACACCATTGAAATCTAGCGTTGTATTTGTAGTTTCATGTCTGATTTCTGCAGTAGAAACTTTCTCCTATTTAATACTGCTGTACTGCAATGTTTTATTCCAAACATATAGGTACTCCAGAGAGCGGCAAAAGCACATTAATCAAACAGATGAAGATCATCTACAGCCATGGCTTTACAAAACAAGAACTCATCAGCTTCAAGGTGCAGCATTGACTTATTTAATTTAGTTGATATTTCTTCGCATTTTGCGTTGACTGATACAGTGTCAAAACAGAGTTGGCATTCTTACAATGTTAATATGGGTTTTTGTCAGACTTACTGCATTAGTTCTCATTATTTGAGAACACAATGTTGGGGAAAGTTACTTTTAAAAGAAATGCATTACACGGTATTACATTCTTCCCTTTAAAAGTAACTAATTACGTTACTTTTTTACATTACATTTGAGTTAACTTTTCTCACCTGACAAAAAAAAAAAAAATAGCATAACACTTATTTTAGTGATTAATTTTTTTTTAAAAAGTCACACAAATGTGATTTAACTGAGTTTGCATTTCACTGATTTTATTAATTTCTAGGAAAACAGAATCTGTTTTTGAGCAAGTAGGATAAGTAAATGCATGTTCACAATAACCATTTGTAGACTGTGCCTTATTTCTCTCAACATGGAAACAAGAGAGGTCTCAGTCAAGAAATTGGGAGACAAAGTAACTTGTATTACTTATTTGAAAGACATTTTCAGCTGTTTTGTTGTGAATTCAGTGATGCATTACTAGTTGAAGAAAGTAATCTGATTAGGTCATTTAAGTTACCCCCAACACTGCATAGAAGTCCTTTTGTTCCAAAGTATTACATTTCTTGTAAGCATAAGTAAAAACATACACTGCATCATTTGCTGTCTAGAAGCAGCAGATTCAAGTATTAGTACTTAAGTATTAGGTACAATACTTATAGATGCAATATGAAGATACTTCAGTAATTCATTGTCAGGCATTTCTTTCTGTGAGAGAAAGTTATGTCAGTTAGAAAAGGTGCAGCGCTCACTCTTGAAGAGATCAAAACTTTATTGGTTAAAATGACGTTTCGGCCATTATCAAGGGCTTCATCAGACATCAAGAACAGCAGTACAAAACAATGCTTTAAACATTCTTGTAATCAGCAACAGGTGAGAGAAAAGTTAGACAGTGTCACCTCAAAAAATTTATGAAAAAAAATCAAAATATAACTATAATATAACTTACAATACAGTGATGCCTGACAATGAATTACTGAAAATTGAGTGTTTAATCTTATTATACATTACTGACACTATCCTCCAATTTGATACTGTTAAGTGCTTTGACACAATCTGTATTGTAAAAGCGCTATATAAATAAAGGTGACTTGACTTGACTTGACTTATAGTTTTAAATATGAGGTTAATTGGTGTATAATGAAATTTATACTGTCAGGCAGCAACACCACTAAATAATGTTTCAGAAGAAGCTTTATAAGGTGTGCACAAGCAAAATCCTTTAACTCGTTGTTCAGTGTTCTCATTAAACCCCTAAAACTTGCTGTTAATGGGTGGTGCTTCTCTATGTACCTTTTTCTTTGATGCTATGTAAACATCAAATAAGAGCACGGGCTGCAACATGAATTTATATGCACACTATACACCACATGCCATAATAACTTTATAGTAAAGCTAACATACATCCATAAAAGATGAAAATGACATACAGGCTAGAAAGAACAGCTGTGTTTTGAGCTGTTCTTCAGCTTTATTTTGATTCACTTCATATTTGAAGGAAAAAATGTTAAATGAGTAATAATGAACACAATGACTTGTACAGTAAGTTTAAGCTAATTGTGTCTAAAGCACGATGTAAATGCATCTAATTAAAGACAGAAAATACACACAATCTTTAAACATTAACCATTCATAATGCAATAAATCCATGTTTAACAGTCATGTTTTGTGCTCTACTGAAAAGTGTCATGGCTTGTACGATATAAATTATAAACAGTATTGGACTATGCTGTAAGTGTAAGTTACTGTGCTACAACATTAGTGCATTACTATAGCACACTGCATGTTTTACTATTTTCCAAATGGTTAATGTTTAATTATATGGTTTCTTCTAAATGTACAGCCTGCTGTGTTGGATAACCTGCTGACGAGTATGAAGTTTGTGCTGCATGGTATGGGAATGCTGCGCATTAATTTGTCAAACAAAAAAAACAAGGTGAGTCATGCAGACTATTCTATCCATACTTGTTCATTATGATGTGCATGGCAGTTCCGTTAGACCCAAATTGGGAATCATTGTGAAAAGACCTCTTTCTGTTTTCTGTCTCAAAACTAAACAGGATTACAGTGACATTAAAACAAATACACGAAATTGTGTCATTAATGTCTCTACCAAACAATGCTTTAAACATTCTTGTAATCAGCAACAGGTGAGAGAAGTTAGACGGTGTCACTGTATATCTACACCTAAAACTTTCTAACCTCTAATATTATGCATAATATTGTGGGGAAATATTGTGTAGTTATAATCTAGAATATTATATAAACAAACAGCAATTGGCATATAGGTAGGACCAGGTATGTGCCGTGACCTTTGAGACAGAGCAAGAGTTTTTATACACATTATAATGTGCCCAAAACAAACTATATGGGTGAGTTTAATGTCGTGAAAGTGATATTGAACAGGCAGGTTCACAAATAAATGGGTTCTTGGGGCAGTTTTTTTTTTTTTTTTTTTTGTGCTTTTGTTTTAATCATGATCCAATTTAAAATTATTTTTAACCTTATGACCAGGCCATGTTCTTGACAGAAGTTTTGACCGATTCAACCATAGGTCGTTCAGATTCTTTGCTATGTTCTTACAGGCTCATGCACGTGCCATCTTGTCATGTAAGTGTTGTGTAGGAGAGGATATGGAGCTGCTGCCATTTGTGGCTCATTCATTCTGCAGTCTGTGGGGGGATCTGGGTATGAGGGCGGCAGTGGCCAGAGGCCACGAGTTCCAGCTCAATGATTCTGCACTATAGTGAGTAATTAATTGTCTGCCATTTGTATCATTGCATAATGAAGCTATAGTTTCCTTTGAATGCCAACTTTCAAATGAGGGTTCACGAGTTCACACTCAACATAAAGTCAGCATGTTGTGAGTCAGGACACGCAAACACACAACTTCTCACGCAAGTTACATTTAAATATTAAAACAGCCTTAACTAATCACCCAATGAAGAGTTTGTGACCCATGATTAATTAGCTAGTCAGAGCTAAGCTCTGCTCACTTGCAAAGTCAGATGTTCTTTACCAACAATAATTATGGATGTATAGAACATGCACTGCCAGAAGATGTTTCTTTTATTTGACAGGAACATCTGTCCTACCACTGGACTGAATAATCGTGAAGTATTTTCCTGCATCCTTATATTAATAATGTCACATTTATTGCAGTAAAGTTCTCCCAACGGGGAGTTGAAGTGTATAATGTAATGTTTGTCCCTGGAAACAATGATGCAGTCATTGAAAACTCTCCATGTTCCTGTAGCAGTGCACCAGTTTGTTAGTATTTGCATCATATGCTCTTAGCTGGCTCATTTCAGGGACAATTGCTTGTAATGCAGGAGATTTCGATTATGTTTTGGTTTGTCAATTATTCTTATGTAACAAATGATGCTTGAGTGAGAATTTTAAATGATGTTGAAATAGATGAAATACTACAATGAATGAGATCACACATTGCATATCTGTAAATTTACATGTTGATAAATGTATCAGTTGTAATGGCTATTTAGAGTCCTTGTGTTTGCTGGATGCTCCAACAATTTGCCGTATTTTACTGCATCTGTGGTCTCTCAACTTGGCCAATCACATAAATCAATTACTCTTTGATGCAAATAACTGCAGCATCACTTTCTGATCATTATCAGTGTGATGGTTTGTTTAGAAACAGTGAAAAATGTGCGTTTATGGGGGAACATTGACCCCATTTGTACATTAAAACAAACAAACCTGATTCAGCAGTTAACTGAATGAAAGGTTATGGTAACGTGCATGCAGCAACCGCAATCTCCATCTCCATTGGCCATGTAAAATCACCATCTACTGTAATAAAAGGATCATTGGCCATGACTTCTGCATCTTCTAAAAGGTTTAACCTAAAGAATTTTAACATCAGAAGTTTCTCCTCTCAAATCCCTGAATGAAAGATTTATGGCTGGTAAGTCTTTTCAGCTTGCCATTTGGAACTATTAAAATATTGAATGCAATCTTCATGTTTGAATAAGTGACTTGTTCTTTAATTCCCCTATTTGGTTTGATGTCATTTTCCAAATTGCAAATAAAGAACGTCATGAGTGACTTATGTGGTGGTAGTGAGGATACTTTATGAATGACCGTTGCAGGAGATTTAATTCTGTCATCTGTTTATTAATTAAATACTGTTATCTGTATTATCTTCCAGGTAACCATTGTAATTATTTTTGAGGGGAAAAATTGGCATGTTTTTTGTGTGTAAAATTAAACATTTTGTGCTTTTGCTTTTTCCTCTTTCCTCTGTTTTGTATGCACATAAATCTAGCTTTTTTGAGAACATAAGTCGCATCATCGCACCAAACTACATCCCAACTAAAACCGATGTCCTCAGAGTGCGAGTAAGGACTCGTGGTGTCATCGAAACCCAGTTCAGAGTCAACAACTCGCTGTACAGGTAAACATAGATTTCTGCAATATTATCATGGCTATGTTTGAAAGTGAAAGTGATATGTGGCCAAGTATGGTTACCCATACTCTGAATTTGTGCTCTGCAGTTAACGCATCCAAAGTGCACACACACCATGAACACACCCCGTGCAGTGGGCAGCCATTTATGTTTAGCATTTATGGAGCAGTTGGAGGTTCGATGCCTTGCTCAAGGGCACCTCAGTCATGGTATTGAGGGTGGAGAGAGCACTGTACATTCACACCTCCCATCTACAATCCCTGCTGGACCTGAGACTTGAACTCGCAGCCTTTGGGTTACGAGTCCGACTCGCTAACCATTAGGCCACGACTTTGTGTGATTCTATGTCCATATTTTCATTACTGACTGACTAAAGATGATGTTTAGCAGAATGTTCATGTGGCACCTTTCCAGTAAAATCACACCGTAGCCAAGGTTTGTCAAGATTAAAAAAGGATAAAGAATAAACAAAGATTCATGTACACCTGAATTTGATTTAAATGGAAGGCAGCACATTGTATATTTCCATTAACTTCTAACGGCAAATTAGTTTAAACAAGTTTGACTTCATTTAAGTCGTATGAGATTCAGCTTGATTTTTGATTTGATTAAATTTCATCATATGAATATTTGTTTATAAATACTCCTTTGTTTATAGGCTATATGATGTGGGTGGTCATTGTTCAGAAAGAAAGAAGTGGTACAGTTATTTTGACAATGTCCAGGCAGTTCTGTTTATGGTGGCTCTTAGTGGGTATGATCAAAACCTCGATGAAAATCATTCGAAGGTGAGTATAGCATACTTGATTTTAGAGACCTTGTGTCATTTTACAGAATGCTGTCTTATTTGTTCAAAAACCCAGATAATTTAGTTGGATGTTATTGTCAGAAAAGGTTGTGTTTGTCAGAACAGGCTTTAGTTAAGATCTGACAAATTAAATTAAAAGCATGTAGATCGTAAAGCCTGTGGCGTACACCACGCAAGCTTAGACACTCAAGACATCTTGAGCTCTTGCAAACAGGAAGAGTCTTCTAACTGCATAATTGTATGAATGTATGATTTGGGAATAGGACAGAGCCTCTCCACCCTTTTGTCTGTGCCCTGTGATGTTTTGCATGAATTATGGGAGTTACATTTCATTAAACAGTTTCATTAAACAATCTGCGAAAGTTTCGCTCTATGAATACAATAATGAATATTTTCAAAAACTAGGTGACATTCTACTCGCCCTTCAACTATCGAAGAGTAATAGGAAAGTTTAAAAAGTGCAAGGAGGAAAAGATGAAGTGGATTGAAAATGGCTCCTACCGTAGATATTCCTCGTATACAATGTCACACTCAAATACCAAGCATTACAAAATATAACCTTTTTTTTTTTAAACAACAGAACCGTCTCCATGAAAGCCTGGAGTACTTCAGATCCACATGTAACAGTGTGTTTTTCAGAGGAGCTTCTCTGGTGAGCTGGGTTTGTTTCATGTCTGTCAGTAAAATGGGTGTAATCTGACATTAGGGCTATCACACTATATTTAATTCTGTTATTGTCATCTTTGATCTGAACTGGGGTTAAAAAGATGTCTGCAAAAAAGATGATGATGATCATTCATACTATTATGTGAAGCTTGATTGTATTTGTGCTCCTTTTTATGAGTCCATTGAAAGAATCCGTTTCATAAGCCCCTCCACATAACCTCACATAATTGTCTGCACTCATTGAGATTTAGTGAGTACACCTAACCTGCTTCATCACAACAAGTGCTGAACTCTCTTTACGCCCCCATAATTCTGTACCACTTCAGTTATGCATTTCCATATGATACATATGGCTTTGTCCATTAGTTAATGCTCCTATTAAGAATTGTCATGCAACAATTTATATAGTATATACTAATTAATATAACAAACACTTTGTTCTGCAATAGACAAAAACAATAGGGATGAATGGATTGAATGGCTTCAGATGTTTTCATTTTCTTTTAACTTTGCATTTGAATTCAATTTTCAGGTTTTATTCATGAACAAAATTGATCTGTTTGCTGAGAAAATACTGTATTCTGGGAGACATCTGCGACTTTATCAGCCAGACTTCAAAGGTACTACACTTTTTTTTTTTTTTTTTTTTTTTCTTTTTTTTTTTTTTCTTTTTTTTTATAAATAGTCTTTTTGTTTGTCCATTTCTGTGGAGCATAATTTTACTTTACAGGGTTTATAAATAAGCTTTCTGAAGTTACAAAGTATTCAATTAATGACCATAGATGTTGTTTGCCCCTCTCTCTGTTGATTTGTTGCCCTTCCATGTCTAGTTGACCCACTGCAGATACTAATAATCTATCTTCTCTGGATACCTCACGTCACTCATAAGAGCCATAGGAACAATGTTTAAGCATTGTTGCATAATTTCTGTGCAATTCTGTTTTTTTTTAACACATCCAGACACACAGGATTTCTTTAGACTGGCATTAGCTTATAGTAGCTAAGGTAGAAATGTCACTAATGTTTTTAAGGCAGGGTTTAGCAAAGAGTAAAATGGTTCCTTATTTAAAACTCTGTGCATGATGCATGTGTATACGGCATACACTCTATATAATGGTATAAAAAATGCACAAGGCCATCATTGTCTTTAACTTTTGGAATGATATTTGGTAAAGATTGAATATATTAAGGAACTGATTAATGTGTTTTTCTGTGTTGGGATGCAGGGTCTGACTGTGATGTGAGTTGTGCTGCTCAATATGTGACTGACCAGTTTGTGGCATGTGCTACCACCTCAGGCAAGATGGTATACTCTCACTTCACCAATGCCACAGACCCCTCCAGCGTACAGGACGCCTTCCAGCTCACCATGAGCACTATTGTTAAACATAACCTTCAAACAATCTCACTTCTCTAATTTATTTTTTAAATTCCTGTTTTTTTTTATTTTTGTCTGCTGTTTCTGTGTCCATTTTGAACAAAATTGCTTATTTTTAATGGATCTTGAAATCCATATATAAATGCAATAAATATTTATGTCTTAATTATGGGCATCTTTAATTTGTTACCTGCTTAGTTAATTTACTTAATTGTGGGATCATTAAAGTGATGTTAATAAATGGGCTAAATTATTTTTAGCTGTATTTTTTGCTTTGTACATGTCTTATGTAAAACGTGGATCTGGTCAAGTTGCTGAATGACACTTCAAATGGAAGTCCTTATATTAGATAATATCTGGGGCATTTACTTGAAATAACTTGATCGGTTTGAGAAAAAAAATTGGGTGATCAACTTTTTTGATGTCAGATATTGGAATATTAATGCAACATGTTCATAGATAGTGTAAGAAATTATATTTGCGATCACTCCTGTGGACACTTGCTATGTGAACAACTTCATGCATCCACTAAAATCCACTGCCACATAAATGGCCACATAAAAGTAACTGTAAAGAAAACATTAAAGTTTTGATGTGAATTAATGAATGACATTCAAACATTTTATTTCACATTACTGCAATTTTAAGAGTGCAATGGTTCACGCCTTGCTCACAAATACTGTATGTATACTGTAGTTCGGAATGACTGAAAGGTACTGTGTCCATTCTTAGCTGCTGAGACAGATTCTTGAGTCCAGACTGAAGATCACATTGGCCCCACACTTAAACAAGCTACTGTCCTGGAGAAACTCACAGCTTTGCAGCTCTGGAAAGACATCCTTTATACAAATAGGCTACAGAGAGAGGGAAAAATAGTAACAAAATATAATTGTGTTGTAATACAATATATGCTTTGATATTGTAATCTTAGTTTGGAAGAAGCTGTGGTAGGATCAGAATAGTTTATGGTTTGTTTTGAAAAAGCTGACAATTTTTTAAGACTGAACTTAGAGAATGAATAATATATAATGTCTAACATTTTGATTCTTTACGAATAGATAGAAAGAGACTAATAAGCTGCTGTAGCAGTCTTACCATGTTTTTGAGGAAGTTGCGTGGGAAATGTTTTTCTGGCAGGGCATTGATGTCTGTCAGTGGATCGATGGGCTCTAGTTCTGGTTCTGACCTCCTGATCCCAGACAGCAGTCCTGAAGCTCTGCCCACGGAGTAGTAACTCAGTCTCGCTGCTTGTTTGTACCAGGCATCCACTGGACGACAAACTGCTAATAAAGAAAAGAGCAGAAGTATCAGTGTGAGTCTGTCAGATCTCTCCATAGCTGCTGATGTGTTGTTCCCTGAAGCTCTTCGGGCTCTGCTGTCTTCATCTGTTTGCAGACGTTTATATATCGAGATCCCGTGGTCATGATTCATTGCTCGGTGGGTAGAGAGCTCGCTTAGAGATGGACAGTTATGAGAAAGTAGGTTACTGTAGAGCCAGGGTTATTATAGTTAGCTAACTAAAATTAAATTATACAAAAATGTAGTTACTTGAAATGTTTGAAATATGAAAAAAAACAAAAATATGAAAACCATTTTAAGCAAGTTGACAGCAACAGATGTGATTTGCATTTAGTTTAACTTGATATAATAATAATCTGTTTCAAAATAAAACTATAATAGGCTAGTATCCCAATGATTACTACTGAAATAATACAGTGTAGAGCATAACCTTATTCATGCCAATTGATATCCCACTTATTTAGGCCCTCTTATTTATCCGAATTGTCTACTCCTTTGCAAATGACTAGAATTGCTGTCAGGTTACTATGAAAGTTTCACACAAAATTTGATCCGGTTAGATAGCCATTAATATAAATGTAAATGTTATCCAAAGATTAGATATAGCCTACTACTTCTGCCTTTTT
The DNA here is from genome assembly GCF_012432095.1 of Onychostoma macrolepis. Classification (NCBI taxonomy): domain Eukaryota; kingdom Metazoa; phylum Chordata; class Actinopteri; order Cypriniformes; family Cyprinidae; genus Onychostoma; species Onychostoma macrolepis. Next base: position 15,380,899 of record NC_081157.1, on the reverse strand, counting down.
GTGTAGGCTACATCCTGTGAACAAATAAACTTCTAAAAATGTAATTATCTCCTGTTAAATAAACCAGAAGGATAAACAATTTAGTATTCAAAATGGCTTGGCATAAACTTTTAATTTGAATATTTTATGCAAGAAAAAAATAAATAAACAATGCATAAAAAGGCATCCGATATGTGAATCTTTCTCACCATAACAGGTGTAGCAACGCCAACTGGTGGCTAAATTTAACAGTGCGCTTCATCCTTATTAACAAAAAGTAAAATATTTAAGTGGTTAACATCTTGGTGGTATTATGAACCAGTGTTTTGTCCACTGAATGATGTTGTACAAAGTCAGATATACGAGGGATACGTACAGCTCATGTGTGTGCCCATATTTCTATATAATTTCTATATGTATGTTCTTTTTCTTGGCATTAATATGAGCACTGTTGTGGATTTGGCCTTTCTTTTGATTCTATATATTTTAGTGGAAAAAAATAGGCATTATGAAATACTTTATAAATACCTTGTAAAATATTCTTGTTTCTTTTCCCAAAAATGCATGTGTCTCTGCCATTTTTTCATTTTGAGGGGAACACCGTAAAACTAAATTTTTTGCTGCCTTCTCTCTTCTTAGCATTTGTTAACAAGTTAACCTTGTTAGCATTTTACACAAATTACGTAAAATCTTCAGGTAGCCTAACACAGCCTCTGATGTACATAATATGTAAGTAGTGAGACACAAGCTTTTTAAGTAGGCTACAATTATTATTTTGAGGCTTTTACTTAGTGCTAATCCTTGTATTTGAATTCCTCAGACTGGTAACTTTGAGAATGATATAGCAGAACCTGACCTGAGAAGTCACACTCTACACACTGTTTCCATGAGTCAGTCAGTGGGTCAGCCATTTCACAAGCTCCAGGAATTGGATAAAGTCCATATAAGATAGCTACAAAGAGGAAACTGGTAAAAAAAAGAAAAGAAAAAATTACAGTGAAGTAAATCAATGACAGGAAGATTCCAATTGTCTCATCTCCTGACTGATGTCAAGTCACCAAAACTGTTTATCCTGTTAGCGTTCCAACATGCCACCCGTGGTACATTTTGTGCTTAGTTACATTTTTCAAGGAATGCTAAGGGGTTAACAAACAAATCCGACATAGTATTTGATAATACTATATAATAATAATAATAAATAATACAATTATTGATAATAATAAAATGGTCTGTCAAATGTCACTTCTGTAGTGCAAATGGTGTTTTGTTCCTTGGGTGAACTGAGCCCCCAAGCACAACTCAACAGTGCTAAACATTTTGGAGTTGACCTGGGGCCTGTTCCATAAAAGACGCTAAGAAAAGCGGGGATTAAAGTCCAAAACCTGACTTGAAATAGCCTAACAAATCAATCGGGACTAAAGCGGTTTCATAAACGACAATTGAAGTTCACGCAATCTCACTAATTCGAGCCTGGTTCAGTGAGTCAGGATAATTTGATGTGCACGCTTATTCTTAAGCAGCCCTTAATGTCGATCATGGATCAAATCGATCCACCATGGCAAACAGCGAATATTTGTGTTGTTTAATGCATTTGAGACGTTGTGTTTTCCTCAGTGCATAACTGACACGTCACAGGTATATTTTTCATCTGTAAATGTTAGAAAGTCATGCAAATATACACATTTTGCTGTCAGGAGTGGGCGAGGCTTAGCGAGCGAACGAGCGCTGCTGCAAGCATTTGTGCTACACAGACGGCGCAGAATAGAATAATAGCGCAAGAATTCCGAATACAATATACATTCTGCTAAAATATTTGTTGTTGGACATTAAATGTGACACATAGAATTTTAATCCTACATATAAGTGTATTTTTATGATAGCAGTAACTGTAAATCAAATGTAAGCTGGCTAATACAGCCGTACTAGCTCAAATGAGTTAAATAGTGTTCCTCTTATTAGTTAAAATGTAGTCTGATTGCTATTATTTATTTTATTTTTTAATTCAGTGATTTTAACTTTTGATTTAGTGTTTTTAATGCTTTAAAGAGCCATTTTAGATTGCAATGTTTTAATGTCCTAATAACCATAAAAGGTGCAGCTGTCATAAATTCAGAGAGAAAGGCTGCATGGCTATAAACCACTGATCAACTAAACGCCAAGTAGCAACTATGTTAAAATGTCATTAGCCTACATTTTGGGCACAGTACATTAAATACAGTTGGTAAATACAGTTATTTTTTATTTATTTGCTTATTTAAGGTGTATTTTCTGTATACTTTTATTTTTGGACTAATAATAAAGTCAACTAATTGTATGTGAGAGAGTCAGTGGTAATATCGATGCTCCTGACCAGGTTAGTTTGCCAGCATAAGTTGCCACGGTGACTGAGTTTGAGCTATGGTAATTTTGCTTTCAGAAACCAAATCAAGTGAAAATAAATTAGAATTACTGAAATAAGCCAGGCTTATTTGGTAAACTAGTTTTATGGAACAGGCCCCTGGTGATCTTTTCAAGTAAGTCCACTATCATAAATTTCACTATAAGCCTTCTAAGTGAAGCACTGGCCCTGAAGGGGTCAAAGGAACGAAACGCTTCACATGAATCTAGAAGTCACATGAAAAAGCATTTACATACTTGTGATACTTAGGACCAAGTAAAATGGTGGTCAATAAATCTTATCTGATAGATTGACTGTAGAAGACACACCTTTAAAGGGATCTCAATTTCTAGAGGAATTCCATCTGTAAAAGGAGTTGTTTGGCTTATGAAGTAACACGTGCTATGAAGTCAGATTTATAGTTAATGAACAGAAAAAACAAAACAAACAAAAAAAAAAACAGTTTATGGAAGAAGGGTCAAGAAGGGCACATATGAATTAAAGAGCCGCAAGGCATGTGCTGACAGAAGAAATATGAATAAGTGATAATAAAGGCACTTAAAGGAGCTAAAGGAATGTAGGCCTAAATCATTAAGTTATTCTTTATATTCTGCTAAATTTTGTATTATTGTATATTGTGTTATGTTAGAATGTTTGTTTTAGTTCTTTGAATTCAGGAAGCTGAGGGATAATAACATTCGACCTTTCTGTAGTAAATGCTGGTGCTGGGACACCTGTAAACAGAACATGTAGCCTAGTTTGTGTCTTTAAAGAAGTAGGCTACAAAGAAACTGAATATTTCAGTCAGAATATATTTCACTGCAGAATATATTTCAAGGGTTTCTCCTATCTTAAAGTTTACTTATTAAATACTTTATACTTGTCAAATACGTGGAGAGAAAAGAATAACCTACATTTAATATGCTGTGACTAGAACTGAGGGCGCGTGGGGATATTTTCTAAAGGCAGTGTACAGTAATATGTACTGAATAAACATTTATAAAATATTATGACATAAAATAACGATAAGCTGGCATTTTAGCAGACAATTTAATGTATAAGTAGCCTACTTCCCATTGTGTTATTGACTTGTAGTTTTGTATAAATGGATACACGTTAAAATCACGCCCATTTTTCACGAAACGAAACTTCAGAGATCTATGTTCAGCTCCCTACTGCTCTTCCTCAGCAGCTACTTTCATGGTGTGTGGAGCATACGCACGTGATCAGATTTGACTGAGAGACTTACTGAGGGTCAAATACACGATGATATGGCACTGTGACTGTGAAAACGCACACCTGCTTTAGGTAAGACGCAAATTCCTTTATAATGTTTGTCAGTTTAGCTTTAGCATGTCACATGAGGAAGAGACCAGACTGCGAGTTCGTCTTGATCAGGCATTAATGTTACATATCAGATAATCTATACAGCTAAAATAACAGTCGCAGACTCTTTGCTCTTTTAATATGTAAACATGTCTGAGCATAATTACTGTTAGCTTTGTTGTCAACGTCAGTATTGCGTAGTCGTGTTTGTTTCGGGCTATTAGTTGTGCAATTTTACTGATAAAATGTTGGCTTATGCACAGATCGTGAAGTTAAGTTGTGGATAGATGTGAGACGCATAAGTTTTGTTTGTTTAATAGATTAGAAGATGGTTGTGAAATACAGGTTCGCCGTTCAGACACGTCATAGCCTGACATTTTCAATAATATCCTATAACGGTAAAGAGCAGCTTATCATATGTAGATAATATATATTTATACGCATATACCCATATGCGCATATGCGCTTGGTGATTACAATCGTACTATCTATATTATTATTATAGTTTCATTTTGTGGTGGGTTTCTTCTTGCTCGCATTGCTTTTAATTTACAGTGCGACAGCGGCCTCTATTGGGGATTTGGCAACATAGAGGAGGACCCCCTGGAAAAAATGCACGAATTCGTATGTTTTTACATTGGCTAGTTTATTAACTCATTTCTATATTAATTTAGGTGAAATTTCTGTATTGTCTATTATATTGTCGGTTATTTTTGTATTAATGCATGTAGTTTTATTTGTTCTCTTGATTATTTTTATGTTGCGAAAGAGTGGAATTGCCACAGAAGTCCTGAAAGTGAAGGAATGTACTGTAAAGTGGAGGAAAATTGGAGTGGCTTGTTGCTTTTATAAAATAGCATCAACATATGGTATAATAAAACACTGCAGTGTTCAATCAATTTTAATAATCACAACTATCAATTTTTCCACCACGTGATGAAGCTGTTGGCTGTTAAGGTTTGCCAAGCAACATATAATAAAAATCCTAAAGTTCAGGTCAGTGAATGTCAGGTATGTGCATATCACAATGGCTTCCTGATGCAGAGTATAGAGTATTTGTATACTCAAATAGTATTTGTAGAATGCTTAGCCAAAGTTATTTAGAATAACGATCATGTAATGTTGAAAAAATGAACAGTGCAAAAAAAAAAAAAAAAGTTAAAATAGAATACAATTGTTAAAAACAACGTAAAATGAATAATAAAAAGATTGTGCATTATTTCAAGGTCATATAACATATTTAATATATTAATCCAAATTTTCCACGTGAGCTCCATTGTACAGATTAAATCTTAGATTGAATCACAAAATGCTCTTTGGAACATTCTTAAATCATTCTAGAGAACATGATTATCAGGTTGTTCATGTCAGTTCCAAGCCATTCTCAAATTCAAAGGTTTTTTTTGTTTTTCTTCATTTATGTTTCATTTATACATTACAACTTTTGACGAATTATTATTTTGTGTTAAATTAAAAAATGCAGAATAGAAGCATTTTACCTAGTGACTTCTGGCATTTGAACTCAATTGTGTGTAGTAGGCATTTATTAGAGCGTGTCTTAAATATTTATTTAAATGTGGATCTCTGCACTCAGATGAAGTGTGGGCTGTTTTCTTTCATTCACATGATTCCCACTGTCTGTGTTTACTAAATTCACTTTCTAGATGGTGAACTTTGACTTCTAGACCCTTTTTCTGTAAACATTGTGACATTTTTCTGTGGGCGGAGCTTAGGTGGAGGCAAAAAGATTCCACTGACTGCTTCACAAACGCTAGCTATGAAGTCTGTTAGCTTGTTTTTTAACAATAACTTGAGAAATTCCGATTTCACCTGCATATGTAAGGTCACTCACTGTCCGGGACCGTGACTGTTGTTTGAAAAGGTTAACTTTAACGGACGAAACCAGATTGGCCGACCCGCACACGCTTTTACTCAAAGGATGGACGATCTGACAGGATTCCCTTCGGTATTGTAAAGACAAACTCACCGTGTCTATCTAGTCATGAAGATGTGTATATATATTTAAATTTCAGCAGGCAACTATTTTTACAGCTACATTATTAAATGTTAGGTTTAAATAGTATTTCATGCTGTAACTGTAGGGCAAATATAATATGTTCCCTATGAACTACATATGTGAATATTATGTAGACCATTAAAAGTAGAGTAATCATAGCAGGTTTCATTCATTCTGTCCGTTTAAATGTCTGCGTTTAGCTTCAAATGGTGTTTTTGACGACAGTATTCTATAAAAATGATTTGCATTCCGATTCTGACATCCAAAGGCATAACAATTCATTTTATCTCTTATTCCGTGGATTTTTCCCGTTTCACTCCACTTGTTACCATGTGTTTCTGCCACCACTGTGCGCGCACAGCTGCTAGTGACGTAACTGTGACGTCTACACGAAATTGGTCTATATGCAAATGGAAATTGAAAGCAATATGGAGTTCTTAGAAGTCATGTGACCACTTGTGTGTTATCATTATATTGTGAAATAGTGGGTAAAACCCCTTACCTCATACTTGTACTCTTTGCAGACATTACCGAAGAATGAAGTGTCCTGAGTGCAGTCATGTGTCTTTGGAAAAGGCACCAAACTTCTGCAGTCGGTGTGGCTGTAAGCTGACATCTCAGTCAAATGAGACAGCAGCAGGTGGGTGCTTGAGTCTTTATAGATCTTACCATTTGTGATTCTCTTGTTTGTTATTGCATTTCTTTCTTACTATTATTTATCTTCTTACTTTGAATACTTATTTATGCATATTTTTTTATCCTTACATTTTTTACTTTTCTGTTAAAGTTTAACTAAATAATAAAGACATGATTCAATAAAAAAGACATTTACTTTGCTAAGAACAATTTAGATAGGACATTTTATACAGTATAATATCTAACCCTATATGCAGTATGGTGTACAGCTGTCTCAGTTTACTTATTTGTGGTCAGTAGTTTTTTCTCCATGTAGTTATCTGTGTGGCATTCATTATATATTGAAACAGCGGGCAGTTTCAGACATAACATACAGTCATGTGAAAAAGAAAGAACATCCTATTGAATTCCATGGTTTTCTATATCAGGATATAATAATAATTTTCCTCACCTCCGAAACAACTTTTTTTAGACGGCCTATAAGTAATCTTGTAGGGTTACATGAAGTGATTTCTCAGCATTTTTTGAACACTGAGCAGTTGCAAAGGTGATTTATTTACAACAAAACATAAGAAGTTAATATTGTGGTATATATTACACACAATATGTGACCCTGGACCACAAAACTAAGTGTAAAAAAAAAACAAAAGTGTAAATTTATCAAAATTGAGATTTATACATCAATACATGAATAAATGAGCTTTCCATTGATGTATGGTTTGTTAAGATCTGACAATATTTGGCCGAGATACAACTATTTAAAAATCTGGAATCTGAGGGTGCAAAAAAATCTAAATATTGAGAAAATCGCCTTTAAAGTTGTCCAAATTTAATTCTTAGCAATGGATATTACTAATCAAAAATGAAGTTTTGATATATTTACGGTAAGAAATTTACAAAATATCTTCATGGAACATGATCTTTACTTTACATGATTTTTGGCATAAAAGAAAAATTTATAATTTTGACCCATACAGTGTATTTTTGGCTATTGCTATAAATATACCCTTGCTATTTATGACTGGTTTTGTGGTCCAGGATCTCACAGTGTCTGATTTTGCTAAATTGTGTAAATGAAAATATTACCTATAAAGCCACAGAAGAACTGTTGTGTATCTCCTAACAAAACACAATAGGTGTTTGACTTGAAGCAGCACTGCACAGGCTGTGCATGACATCAAAGTACCGTGAAAACAATGATGTCAAATAAATCTTGCTGATTTGCTTTTTTGTTAAAGTAGTGTTGCTGTTGTAAAGTTACAGGTACACTTGTGTTGCTGGGTTTTAAACGGGTTTTATTTTTTTTTCTTATCAATCTGAATTTACAGCAATGTCCCTGTCCACTCAGTTCAAATGTGGATGAATGACTACACGTAGATGTGCGCGCACAATGTCAGAGCTGTTAAATAAAGCATTTTTTTTGGTCAACTCACTTGTTTTTATTTCTGTACACTACAAGCTAGCCAGTGTATTCAGTAGGTTTAATGTTATTGTAAGATGCTTCAGAGGCGTAAGGTATTGCAAATATTAGAGGTCGACCGATAGTGGATTTTACCGATACCGATAGCTAGGTTGGACCACACTGGCCGATACCGATTAATCAACCCATAGTTTTCAAAATGGATACTGAAAGAAAGCTAGTGCTTTACTATTTAAAAAAAAAAAAGCAGTAATGGTACTGAACCATACTTTGTAAATGAATAAAAATATTAATATTATTTACTATATTGATCATTAAAGTTATTTCATAGTTTGCTAATGTTAAAAGAAAAAACTTTAAAATTTAAAATTGTAGCCTATTAGTAGCTAATAGTGAATGTTGAAATGAACACACTCTAACAAGGAACAATACTATTCTATAATTTTCATTAATGCTACGAATGGACTCTTATTGTTAAGTGTTACCATTTAATTTCAACAGTCATGCTTAAAGATAGTCATCTTTAAATATCTGCAAAGGCCATAGCATTAAAATTTGCTTCTATTTTTTAACACTTGATAATGATCTAATCAAAAAAAAAAAAGTTAGTCAAAAGCGCAGCACTGCGTCTAGGAGAACTCGGAGGTATCACACACACACACACACACACACCAGACGCTTTGCGTTCAAATCAAGTGGTGGTCTAAAACCATTAATTTAATCACCAAACGGACATAAGTTTGCTTCAAAAATTAACAATGTGGCATAAATGAGTTTGAAGTTCGGTGTTCAAAAAAACAGAGCAAGCGGAAAGAGAAATCGCGATCTATTACAGCTTTCTATGAAGCATACAGACTTTATTAGAGCCACAGAAAGATGAATGTTTTGCTGAAAAATGTACAATAATTTATAGCCTAGGGTGAAGTCATTATGTACATTCACAGCGATTTGGGACAAATATAATGCAATTTAATAGAAAACTATGTGAATGGCGCTCTGTTCCGCTGCAGGATTTTCTGTCGGCTGTATTTAAATGCGCGTCTGGAGTTTCACGTTCTGTGCAGCGCGCAGTGTCACGTGTCAAAATAAACAACACGTGCTGTCAGTGATTCCCGCCTCTAGAGGCCACTCTCGTACTGTATAATGCCAGCGGACCCTTCTCAGCCACTCCAGCAACGGTTGCAAACCGGAAAACTATCGACACGGATTTTTGCCGATAACCGATAGTTGCGGCAATCAACTATCGGTGCCGATTAATCGGCAAATGAATCGGTCGACCTCTAGCAAATATTACATACAACAGTAATAAAACAGGAAGATAAAAAAGGAAATGTAGTTTTGGTACTTAAGTACTTTTAATAGCAAGGACCTCTGTACTTTTACTTAAGTAAAAATGTCTTGACAACTTTCACTTGTAATGGAGTAGTATTTGACCAGCAGTATCTGTACTTTCACTGAAATAATAGTTGTGTACTTTGTTCACCTCTGTGACTTATAGATTACTTTTACGTCCCTTTTTTTTGTTTGTTCTTTGTCAAATTTTTAGAAATGTGCTAAAAATGGCAAAACATTTGGATGTAAAAGCAACGAAACTTATCATTCAGTCAATTCCAGATGAAAAGAATCAGCCCCACCCTACATGTTTTCTTATTGATTATACAGTTCTACTTACTTCACATTACAGAACCAAAATCGTCCGAATGACATTCCTTAGCAATATTGATATGCCAGATATTTACTTAATGGAATGGCATTGCAGACAGTGAGTGCTATATGTAGGATCTGAAACTAGAATTAGGTGCAGAGTGAAAAAGCTTTTATAAGAGGTTGTGAGTACTTTTTACACACAAATCAACTTATGACATCATTGATTCATGAAATATTTGTGTGCCGCCAATCCCATCGTATGAATGATAGTGCATTGATAAAGGTGGTGGCTGAAAACGGTCGTCATTTGAATATCACGCCCCTAAAAACAACCCGGTTTAGAAGCCTTTTGCCCCTAGAGTTCACGACATGGAGAAACGTAACCTGGCCAAAACGAGGAAGTAATCTCATGAAAGAGAAACAAACAATTACATTAATTTATATGTATATTAAAGCCTGGTAAATATAACGAAACATTTACAAGCATTATACTACATAGCCTATTTTGTTCCCCTTACTCCACAACAATCATTTAAATTTAATGGTATTCAGAACAGAAAAAGAATAAAAAAATAATTAGTTTTAAAAATATATATTACACTTTAAAATAAAAGAAAAAAAATTTGACTCTTGTGGTATTCATTAATAAACAGCATACATACGTCAAGCTAAAATAATTTTATTTATAGCAAAACTGAAACGGCATTGGGCTCACGAGCCTGTCATTTGACAAGAATCCAAATTTTTCCATGTTTGCCATTTAACATTTGGTTGCTAAACTGTTATTCATTATGTAAACAAGTAGGGCTGGGCAATATATCGAACACGATGATCATGCGCATCTCATCAGTAAAGCCGGTTCCGTGATTAGCGGTAAATCTCCATTACCTGCTTTCAAATGGAGCGGCATTTAATACACAGAGCTGTAGATCACTGACAAGCTATGCAATATCGCGTTCATTATCACAGCCTTCACAGAAGCTCAGTATAAAGCCGACTTGCGAGTACCAAATTGAGTTTGGTACCAAATAAGCTCAGTAGAACCCTGTACGGGCCTCAAACATATTCCCCAGTCCAGCCCTTGTCCAACAGCTTATCAGAATTACTGGCCCAAGTCCGACTGGAGCCTGTGTCTTTTTTACCGGCAGACAGTGAGTTAGCCTATATGTTTGATCAATTTAGCCTTCTCAAATCATCACCACTTGACTAAAATAAAATCTATACATACAATTCTTTAAAAAGCATATCACAGTGGTAGTTTAAATGTTTAACCTAGACAAATGTGTGCTATTAGGCGCGTATCCAATCGTTTGTGCGGAGAGTGGAAGCTTTGCAGGACATGGAGTCGCCAACGCGATCACTGGCATGTTTTTCTTATAACAGTGGAAACAACCGTCATTTTTGCTCATAAAGGTAAGAGTAATAAATCATTTGGAACTGTTAAGGGTCTACTTTTATTTGTGTGCACTCACAATATCAACATACGTTTTTTTTTTTTTTTTTTAAACAAACAGGATGCGCTTTCTGCTGTCTTGGTCTTGAGCAAAGCGCTTCACAAAAATGAACCGAAACTCAGCGAATATTCTATTTCCCTTGGGCTCCCACCACATTCATCATGGTAATTACTTACGGCAAGCTTTATTGCGTGCTCTTTAACGTGGAACTCTTCCAGCACTCGCTGCTGCTGCTGATGCTGGCAGGACACTAAACACAGTCGAGCCGCTCTTGACAGTCGCGGTAGCACAGTCTCGTGTTGTTTCCACCAGTGTGGCAAATCCTTTTCATCACCGTAATAATTGATGGATATCTAAAATATAAAAACAAGGAGGAAGCCTAAAACAAGCCCGATGCCCAGCCTGCATCTGAGCTATGACGTGAAAAATGTTCCGAAGCAGTAAATAAGTTGGGGCTTGTTGGGCTCGGGCTGAAATGTAAGGCTCTAAAGCACAGCTTGTTGTGTTTAAGTGACAAAAATACACACAAAATGAAGTTAAAATGGCCATCTTGGCGAGTAAGCACTGTCGTTTTTTTTTAAGTGAATGTAAACCGTTGCGAAAGAGAAAAGTTTCCGGTAACACTTTACGGTAAGGGAACATGAATTACCATGAATTCATGCATAAATTAATGTGTTAATTATGCATTACTTCGTGCATTAATATCTCATGAATTATGAGGAACTGACATGAGTTCAAAGTCTTTCATTCATGACTTCATGGATGAACAACACCTTAATTAAGACATTAACTAAGGTGAGTACATTGTTATGATTTATTAAGCATGATCATGTTTTCTTTGTTCACAAAAAAACAAGGTCTTTACTATCCATTGTGGATATGCTTATGGTACATGATTCAAAAAAGCATTATTTCGTGCATGTAAGACTACTTGAATTATTAAAGGAATATACAAAAATCCACATTATCTCATGCATGCAGGCTAGAACAGTATATCAATTAATGTGAGAACTAATGTTTTTCATTAAATATGATATGAGTTATCAAGCATGTTCATATCTTCTTCATAGTAGCCTGCAGGTAAATGGACAGACCCCAACATTGGCTAATCACAGCACATAGTATGTGAATTCTGTTAACATCCAAATACAGTAGTCATCATTAACTAAGCATTAGCTTCTCATGACTTCATCATGTGTGTGGCCCCTCAACTAAAGTAAAAGAAAGAAAAGAGTAAAGTTTGATGAGACTAGGTGGCATTTCTCCTCATGGTTTTGGAGGAGCTGCTGGCATGCAAGCACGCTAGAATGGCGCTCTCAAAATTTGCGGGCAAAAAGACTAAGCTAAAAGCATGGCTAAGAGACCTAATGCAAAAAGCGATGACTAAAAGCATAATTTGATGGTGTCCTGAGTTTTTAAACCTGGCTGTTGGACACATCCCAAGTGGTGTCTTGACCAATTAGACATCGTCTTAGCTCGGGGTGTTGCTATGTTTCTCCTCCCAATACATAAATCAACATGTTATCTTATCAGTCACATGGTCTGAATTTTGGACTTGATTTCTATAACAAGAATATAATACATTTTACAAAGTATTGATTGATAGAAACGTTTAAAGAATGAATTTTCAAGCTCATACATAACCATGCCAAACATGAATATAAACCTTTATGCCATGGTCTGTCTGAATACTCGATTCTGATTGGCTGGCAGGTGTTGATTAAATTCGTTGAACTGCACAGGTAGTTCCAGGTCAGTTTAATCATGTTCTATATTAATGCGCTTCCTATAAACATTGGTAACCATAGTAACATACAGTTACAGTTGAATAGTAATACAGACGAAAATAACCGTCATTTTTATCGTTCCGGTCAAATATTGCAGCACAAACATTGTTAACATCTTTAATATGTGAATGCTGGGAAATGACCATGGTATAAACGGGATAATCAACTTCGCGGAGGCAACCACCCTCTGCTGCGCGTTGGGCGGTTCTTCGCCTCCGCGTCGTGCATTCAAATCGTTTAATGCACAGCTAGCCGTTGATTATCCCTTACATAAACTACTCAATAGTTATTCAAAAGACATGCACAATGAGCAGTGTTGGGCAGTAACGCATTACTTAGTAACGCGTTACTGTAAATTGATGACTTTTTTAGTAACGGAGTAATTTAACGCAACAGAGTGTGGCGCGGGACAAGATGGGCGAGTGCTGGTGCGGCCGGGTAGACACTCGTGTGTGTGCAGGATGCAGAAGAATAAAATGATTCACGGGACTCCCGCAAAATATAAATATTGGTCGCACTTTATATTAGGTGGCCTTAAATACTATGTACTTACATCAAAAAATAAGTACAATGTACTTATTGTGTTCATACTGTATTGCAAAACACTATTGCTGCTATTGAGGTGGGATACGGGTAAGGTTAGGGGCAGGTTTGGTGGTATGGGTAGGTTTAAGGGTGGGTTAAGGTGTAAGGGATGGGCCAGCAGTGTAATTCTAAATGTATTTACAGAAATTAATTACAGATGTAATTACATATAGGTGTTTTTAAAAATATAAGTACAATGTAAAAACATGTATGTACACAATAAGTGCATTGTACCAAATGATTAATTCAAATGTAAGTATATAGTAGTTAAGGCCACCTAATATAAAGTGGGACCGAAATATTTAAACATAAAATATCTAAAACAAGTAAATTGTTATTCATCTATTGCACAAAAGCAACAAGAACTAATATAAAAAAAAAAAGATTAACAGGCGCCAGCTTAGGCGGTGTTTCTGTTTAGGCTATAATGCATGTTTGCTGCGTTGAGCAATGTTGATTTCTGGAACGCAATGGCCAGTCAGGAGTGCAGTCCTGAAATTGCGTGCTCATCCTCTCATTATAACACCCGAATTGTAGACATTATGAAAGATTCATTATGCATATATTCATTGTGTTATAACAGAGCTTTGTGAGATTGCGATGAACTGAGATGTCATCTTTTTAGAGATTATAAAAGCAGCACTGTTTGCTGGCATTCTGCCATGCCAAACCATGTACATAACAGCCTATGCTTGCTTTAGTTAAAAATAACAGTGTTCTGTGAATGTTGATGATTTAATAACAAATATTTATTGGGAGTGTTTATGCTGGGATTTCATGTAAATTTCATGGATGTAGCCAGTGGTGTAGTGGTGCCTGGAGAAGTGGGTATACTCTTAATTTATGCCCCCAATTTTTTTTTTTTAAACGGCCCGGCAAAGGATGAACGACCTGTGTCAAAAACAGTGACATGTAAAACTAGTCTTGCATATTTAGTTGACTCTCAAATGGACCAGTAATATTTGCACACTGTCACTTAGCTTCTGCTGCTTGAGTAAGGATCATTATGAAAATAATATTATCCACAGAAGAGGTGCAGATTTTGCAATAAATAATTTAAATAAATAAATATATAAATAGACTGCAGCAACTGACATTTTGACAGAACCTCTAGTAAATTACATGCTATTTTGTTTAGTTGTCTGTTCAAAATTGTGGGAGAACTGTGATCAGAACAAACAAAAAAATCGTGATTCTCAATCATTTCAGAAGTGAGGGGAACAGAAATGTCTAATATAATAACTTTTTTGTATAATTGACAGGTTTTATAACGACTTATTATTATTATTATTATTATTATTATTATTATTAATTATTAGGCTACCTCTTGCTTTTAATTGGCTGAGAAATCAAATGCACTGCTGAACAATAACCAATAATTTATAATATTTTTCCTGTATTTTACTAATGACAATTTTATGATTTGTTTAGCCTATATACTAGAGCCCTGCGCAGGACTGTTTTCTTAAACCCGCACCCGCCCGCTCCTGCTGAATTTCTGACCAGGACCGCCCACTCCCGCAACCTGCATGTTCCACTCCTGCCCGCGCCCGCAATGTTTGTGTCCACTCCCGCCCGCTCCCGCGGACTTTCTCTCAGAGCTTTTAAAAAATGTTGGCTACACAAATACTCAAATGTTCGTTCAACTTAACATCCAGTATAGCAGGCTTTAAATATGATTGCATTTAAATAAGATGAAGTAATGCTAAACCAAAGCACCACACCTGACAAAAACATTGGGTATTTTTTTTATAAAACATTAACCATTACAACAAAAGCACAAATAGCAGCACCTCAGTTTTTAAAAGTAGCCTACTGCTTGATACACAAGCACCAAACGATTTACTAAACAAACTATTTAAAGGTCATTTCACACCCAGTCCAAAATTTTCACACGTTAAAAAATAAATACAACCTCACGTTATGTCAATCACGTTTACACACTGCCTCCAAAACTTTCGTCCGTCATACAAAAAAAAAAATTCGGATCAGGTTCGAGTTTCTGCGTTTTCGCATCTGTAGTATGCATTTTGATAGGAAAGGATGAGTAATACAAAAATCGGAAAAAAGCAAGCGAAAATTTTGGACTCAGTGTGCAGTGACCTTAACTATTAACAAACAGTTTAAGGCTAGGCTAAATAAGCCAAAGCAAAATATGAAATAAGTTTAACTTAAGTAAATAAACACATAGAACTTCGGGCAGAGGTGCCAGATTTATGTGCACATTTATCGCAACTTACGAAGTTTAACTCTTTCCCATTTTTTTTGTGACAATTGAGAATTGTTTCCAGATATCTGACTTGCCTTGCCTTGCTTTGCTTTGCTTTTGTCAAGTAAACAGCTTTTCTTCTCAACTTAACTGTGTTGACTCCATTTCTATTACACACCAAATCCCAACGTTCCCTGCGGGTCTCCCATGAAATGTTCTGACCGCCCACTCCCGCCCGCAGCAAAGGTAAACCCGCCCGCTCCTGCGTGATTTGCATTGGGTCCCGCGGGAGCCCAAACCCAATGCAGCCCTCTACTATATACTACATTTTCGCAGAATATATTTTATAGCCTAGTATCTATTGGCAAGTGTAATAAATGCTATTAATTAGCCTACTTAGCACTGCATTATTCAGAATCAGATGCGCTTTTTTATTACCTGGAGATGCAAGGCTCGAATTTGCGACCATTTTGGTCGCATATGCTCCCATAATTTAATCTGTGCAACTTCAAAATATATTTGGGAGCATTTGTGCGAGTGCATATAATTGTTGTAGTGTGACCTGTTTTCATTTATCTAAAAACGTTCACGGTTATGTGCCTTCTGTGTGCTGATACGGTGACCGGTCTGCCGTTCTGTCAAACGTTACATAACTTCATCTTTTACGTTCTTAAATTTAATTTTAGATTGGTTAATATTAGCTGTCAATCACTCAGTCACTGCTTTCCGCTGTCAGGTGACATGGAGCAACTACCGCAGGAAATGCAAAGGGCTGAAGAAGAGAGAAAATGAAAGGAAACACTGACAGATTTCTTTTGTAAACCACCTAAAGTTTTCGGAGAGAATGGTTGAAAGACATGAAAATGCACTGTGCTCTGTGCACTGTGAAGCCTGTGGGACAGAGTTTGCAGGTAACACTAACAGCATTCGCCACCGAATCTACACATTTTAAGCTCGAGAGCTTGGTTAAATACAGGGAGAGTGCCAAACACAAGAAATGCAGGGACAAGTGTGTGGCAAAACGTTCAGGATCGTTCATCAGGTTCAATCGTTAAGGCCTTTAATTGACAGGATGCTCGCGTAAGGGGCTGCGATAATATCGTAATTGTTGTTTTAACGATGTGCAATTTGACATTATCAAGTATATTGCAAAAACCAAACCAAACACCTACAGAGAGTGCACGCATACATGACGTGATGAAGTCTAGTAGGTTAGAATAGTGCCCGTGCGCATTTACAGTGCGTTTTCACTGCATGATTCAATCTATTAAAATGCATAACAAAATTCAAGATATGAGGGCTTTATATCATTTCATATAGTTAATATCACACGAACAGTGCCGTTTTTTCCTCCAAAAATCAGCATGATTACAAATGTGATATTGATTTTATACAACAGTTCAATAAACAAGAAGTGAATATTAAGAGACTTACGTCTTAGACGCCATATTTCCTGTTTTTGCTCCATTTCGACAACAAAAATAATTCCAAACAAAGCCACAGCACTGTTTCGCGTCTCTGAGCTACATGACGGTGGCTGCATCTGAAAACTTTGGCAGCTGACTTGCTGCCTCGCTGCCTTATGAGGCAATGACTTTGCAGGCAGCGTTTTTGCACGAAGGCACCTCACGAAACTGATTTCGGAGAGGCTTCTGAGGCAGCGTAACGGTTTAATGATCTACAACAAAATAGAACGAGTTTTGGTGATAACTAAACGAATATTTAATTACTGTAATACTAAATTCAAAGATGAATTTTGTTGATACTGATTTCATTTGCTTGATAACAGCCCAAATGTCTTATTATTGTAATTGACTGTTTAAATGTAAGAATTTGACTCAAATGATGCACACTTTTAGAAAAAAATGGCTTAATTGTGAAAATGACCATAAAAGGCAAAAATCAATTTAAACTAATTGGAAAAGATTAATTTCTATCACTGATGTGAACTGACCACCACACAGAATATGAAGAATATCAAAATCAACTGTCCACGGTAGTCCTTAAGACTACCAGCACATTAACACAAGATCAGTACAATAACACAAGCTATCATCTAATTCTCGTTATCGATAAAATCCTAGAAAATATCAAGATTTTTTGTCAATATTGCACACCCCTAGCTGCCAGCCGTTCTGCGCAATTGGCAGAGCTGAATGTAAAATTTAACACTGCATACACCATCCTAACCCTCGCCAAAGAGGAGCTCTATCTTTGTGTTTAACCAAACTCAGATTAATTTAGGTGGTTTACGAAATAAATCTGTCAGTGTTTCTTTTCATTTTCTCTCTTCTTCAGCCCTTTGCATTTCCCGCGGTAGTTATAGCTCCCTGTCACCTGACAGCGGAAAGCAGTGACTGGATGATTGACAGCTAATATATTAACATATCTGCATTGAAGTTAAGAATGTAAAGATGAAATGTGTTAATATATAATTTGTAGTTACGGTGCTCATAAATTTTTGGTGGGTGCTCCTAAATTTCTGCTGGTGCTCCTAACTTTTTAAAGTTGGGAGCACCAGTGCTACCAAGTAAAAAAGTTAATTTAGAGCCCTGAGATCACTTGAAAAACACACAAACCATATTGTCGCAATCATGTGTTTACTGTCTTCACGTTTCTTTTTATTCAGCTTGGCTACAGTAGAGATAACTTTAGCTACAGCGATAGTTGGATTCTTGCACGTCGTGACTCATATGTTGTTTTTTTTTTACAGTCTATGGTTAGTACTTCTATGAGGCCGTTTCGGACTTTCTGCGTGAGAGCGCAATCCGGCTTCGAGTAGCCTATTAATGAAACATACACTGCATGAGAGTTTACATCTCGTTCCTGACCACATCACTGTCTTTACTGGATATTTTTAGGGAATATTTGTATTTATTCAACATGCGATTGGATTAGTTACTCATATGCTGGACTGTCATGATTTGGCTAGTGCAGGACACTACTGAATGATGTGCATCAGAGGGGATTTAGAAGTGGGTATGCGGAATGCCGACTGATAAAGAAGTGGGTATACGCCGTATACCTACGTATACCCTCCACTACACCACTGGATGTAGCCACAGAAAAAGTAATGTAACTAATTACTTTTGAAATAAAGTAATCAGAACAGTAACGCGATTACTTTTAAAAGGAGTAATCAGTAACCAGTAATTTAATTAAATTTTCAGAGTAACTTGCCCAGATTTCAGATTTAACTTGCATGATAGTAATATAGGTTACATACATAATATGGAGTTATGCATATAAATGATTAGTTGCTCATAAGTCCTTTTAGCATCATTTTTTAGGTGCATATAGGCTATACATTGTAAAGGCAGTTTCTGTGCCATTCTATGAATGTGACGGCATGTTCTGTGAAGACCACAGGTCAAAAGGGTTTAGAAGGAATCTCAGTCTGGTCTTTGTCTGCTAGTTGGGGGAAGTCAATCTGAGGAGGTCTTTTTAGCTCTTGATTTCTATCACGGATTTACATGTGATTGTCATGCTGTGCATCTCTTTGACCATTAATCTTGGTTACTTGCCCTAAATTTGACAAACTCCTTCCTGAGTTGGAATTGTCAATAAGAGTTATTTTGTTTAATGTTGAAAGCTGTTCAAAGCTGCTAGTTCGTTAGGCTCACTTCAGACTCGTGGCGCCAGGGTATCGTGGACAGATTTATGAAGTTGTCTTGTTATTCTGGGCCTCTTTGTGGAATTTGGCTCTTTGGGTTGTTCAACACCAATCTTAAATTGTCTGATTTGCTCTGATACCCTATACTGGTTAATGATTGACTAATGAGCCATCAGGAAAGTAATCTAAATGAACAAAATACTCTTATTATACAATTCTCCACCAGATTTACTATGCTGCATGCAAGTTCAGGCTAACTCAAAAACTTGCGTACATGAGCTGAGACCTGAAGTGAGATCTGATCGTAGATAAATTCCAAGTTGTGTAGATGGAATAGTACGCCCAAATTTTCTGTTGTACATTGGCTTCGTAAATGAGGCCCAGTGTGTGTCTGCTGTGTGACCTTTGTTTTTTCTTTATCAGACAAGCCACAAGACAAGTTTCAAACATCCTCAAACATTCCACACAGTACAGATGCAGAAATTACTGATATCAGCCATAAATCAGAAGCATTGGATAACCAGATTGCCAGTCTATCTCCAAAACGACCAAATGAGGATATAAACCCTAATCCAAAGAAAAAGGTGCTGAACATGAATATCAGTTTTAACTTTTAAGTAGTCCTGTTTTTTTTTTGTTTTTTTAATATTTCTTATTATGAAATTCTATTGTTGGTGATTCATAATGCAGATTTTTATTCATGCTGCTTCTACAGAAAAGAAAGAAAAAGAAGAAAAAAGCAGGTGTTGCAGAGGGGCCTTCGTCTCTGACCTCTGATCTCTCTGATATATCTCTGGATGATAAAGAGAAGAAAATGGAGGAAGACCAATCTTCTGACAGTGATGCCTCTTACTGCACTGTAGATGACATGCCTAAGCCGGCTGAATCATCCTCTCATTTGAGCCCACCAGAGAATGAATCCACTGGGCCAAGACCGCTCAACACAACTTCACACCATGCTGGTGTAGATCAGTCTGTTGAGCAGGCGAATAGTACCGAGGAGAGTTGTGTAACAACCAGAATGTCAAAAAAATCTAAGCCTAATTCGACACAAGAGCCGATCAGCACCAGCACTGCCAGTGATTCTCCAGCAGTGTTAGTGGGAGCAAATCAGACAACTGAAAAAAACAAAACTAAATCCAAGAATAAGGGTCAAAAAAGCATGTCCACAAGAGCACAGACAACTCGAGAACAGAATGCTAATGTGGACCAGAACGCAAACATAAAGAGCAGCACAGGTGATCAAATGGAAACAGATCAGCAGGACGTGGAACCATTGAAGGATCACAGTTCCAGTGGAGATTCGACGATGAAAGTTGAGCTCAGTGAAAAGCAACAGTCTGCTCACGCTAACCAGATGAATCCAGAATCCAAAAAAGTCAAAGAAAGTGGTGGTACAGAAACTAAAAAGGACAACCAAAAAAAGTATGCCAAATCTTTTGATGAATTTTGGTAAATGATACTTATTCAGGGATGTGATTTCTTTTTTCCCCCATATAAATGCAATACGGATTTCTGTATTTTCCGACCTCTGAGGGACAAAAATTGTTAAAAATAAATAAATGAAAATTTTGTTACAAAAAAATTAAACTCATTTTATTAATTTGTATCTTCATTAAAATTAATAGAAAAAAATAAGCCTAAGCTTACAATGACAATAAGAAACAGTAAAACATGAATGAAGTTGAATCAGATTGATTGTGAAATTCGTTTAAACTTAAACTGACTTAGGAAGTCGTTTGTTGCCATGACTTTTTGATCATATTATTACCTGTAACATGTCTGTGCCGTACCCAAATCAAGAATTAATGACCCTTTCTACAGCCATTGCAAAGAGATCGCAGAGAAAGATCGAGAGCGTCTATTTACCTCAGCAGCAACCAATCTCGCATTCTCGCATGTGCAGCGCTTATTTTGATCTTTAACGTTAGATCTTTCCTATTCTTGGAACAAAATTAATTACTCTTAATAAAAAAAAAATCCCACACACAACATCAACAATACTGCAATGACAAAGTAGCTTATATTAAATATAAAACTTTTATTAACAGAACGAATAAGACATATGTATTTTATTCATCATGCATCAACACCATTGCTGAGTATTTTCTCCTTAAAACTGTAGTTTCCCATAGGCCAGGGTTCCTCAATTAGTTTTCGCCGAGGGCCGAATTCTGCCAACAACATCAAGCCAAGGGCCACTGACATAATGTATTTTATATATATATATGTTATACTACATTCATTTCTACATTTATTTATGTATTCTACATTTATTTATGCATTTCTACATTTATTTATTTCTGTATTTCTGTGTCCGTATGTTAATAAGGTAGGCGGTCATAAGAAAAGGACACTAGAAAACACTAGTTTATTAGTAAATAATTCAAATATCTTCTTTCTATTTCCCCCGGACACATTCATGGTAATTACTTTTGCTGGGGCTTTGCAGCAAGCTTCAGCCTATTGCGTGCATTTGAACACAGAACTCTTCAGCTGCGCTGACGGAGCGTTCTCTGCTGCTGCGGGACTCTAAACACTGTCGAGCTGCTCTTCAGTCACAGCACGGTCTCGTGTTGTTTCGACCAGCACGGCAGTTTTTTTTCATCACTAATTGATGGATGTCTAAAATATAAAAATAAGGAGAAGCCTAAAACAGGCCCGAGGCCTGGCCCGCGTCTGAACTATGACGTGAAAATAAATGCTGTTAATTAAACTTTATATTTATCGAAAACTCCTGAAAAATAGTGTATCAACATTTTGACACAAAATATGATGCAGCAAAATTGTTTTCAACATAATAATCAGAAATGTTTCTTGAGAGTCAAATATTATTATTTTTTAATTTTTTAATTTTTTATTTGTAGTAATATTTCACAATGTTGTTTGTTGTTTTTAGTTTATTTTATTTTTTTTACTTTATTTTAATCAAATAAATTCAGCCTTGATGAGCAGAAGATATTTATTTCAGAATCATTAATGATGAAGTAAGGTTTCCAAACATTTGGCATGTGCTTTAATAATAATAATAATAATAATAATAATAATAATAATAACAATTAAATATACTATATACTTTGAATATACTATAGTACTTTATTATCATGATTATTAAATGCTAAAATTAATAAGTGCTGGGGGCGTGGCTTGTGGGTGTGACTTGGGGCGTGGTCAGATTTTCTCTAGCTGATCACATGCCTGCTTATTTTTAATAAGCTTTCTTGAAAGCCAGGTTTCTTATGCCATTTCATCAAATTGAAAATGCCAATAAATACACTTTGTCTTTAAAAATCACAGAATTCAGAATGAGGACCCACCGAAATCATCACAGGAAATGGTGTTTGGCCCACAGAGTAAATTAAAGGTAATTTATATAAATCCAAATGCTGGTTGATATATTGGGAAAACTGATACATTGGTCTGTTACTGGAAATTACAAATAGAAATAGTATTTTGACCATTTTGGTTTATTTTATGAGTAGAAGAATCAGGATTCCAGCAGAGATCCAACAGTGAAGGCCGAGCAAAGTCAGAAGCAGCAGACTTCACATGAAAAGAAAGATTCTGTTGCTGACCACAAACACAATGAAAGTGACAGTACAAAAACTCGGTGTGAGGCACCTCCAAAAAGGTATGCATAATTGTCATGAATGCACTTCTTTACAGCAATTTGTTTTTGCATTTTTATTTCCAAATTTTTGAATTACAGGAATCCAGCATCAGCTCAACATATAAGTTCCAGTGACAGACTGACCATTTACTTTCATGCAGTCCTGTCAAAAGACTTCAAATTTAACCTAGAAGAAGATCTAATCTTTATAAGGGCCGGTGGTTGCCTTGGTGACTGGGAAAATAATTTGGTCGAGATGTCTGTGTCACGGTTAGTAAAGTTTTTCTGGAGCAATTATCGATTATTCATTACTGAAATCATTTATTTGAGAATAATATGATTACAGGGATCTCGGTGAGCACGGATTTCTTGTCGAAGGGAAATTTGTATGCAAGAAGACCAGTGCAGAAGCTGTGTCCATACCATACAAGTATGTTGTATATAAAGCAAAAAAGCAGAAGTACGAGTATGAATACATCTACAAACTGGATTCAAATGAAACCACCAACAGATGTTTGTTTGTCAAACCACGTCTCCTGAATGATGAAGGTAGGTGAAGTTCGTCAAAAGTATATTTAAATAATGTGTATGTGTCTTAACAAATTTATTAGACCACCTGTCACAAGAGAAAAAAACGAATATTTTTTAGGAATCTATCAAAAACTTGTTTACAACTAATTTGGCAAATAACAAACTGATATAACTAAATAGTATTTATGAATTCGTGTTTTTATACCCAAATTTGAGCCAGTACATTCAACTTCTCTCAGAAGTCAGAAATGAATCAAATTAAAAAAAAGTTATATATATGAAGCTGGAGCGCGCGTCTGAAACGTCTCCAGATTGATGTGATTGTAAAGACGTTCTGCGACTGAATAAATGCACTTCATGTCAAGAAAAAAGAGACAGAATTAGCAGTTATGAGTGGCCACCCCTTAGCTCCGCCCCTTATTTAACGTTGTTAAATAAGTTTAACGTGTTAAACTGAAAAAAATTCATCGCCTGCATTATCGCGCTAATTTTGACAGCACTAATATATATAAGGATTATTTTTTTCAGTTTTTCTTGTAAAAGTAAATTCAAAATTCAAGGATAACAACAATAGTTATATTTTAGCATTAGAAATACCACTGTGACTAAAGATCTTACACATAGTGGTGGATGATTAGGGCAGCTGTGGCACAAACCTTACATTGGGTGGTGGTGGTCTAATAAATTTGTTAAGCTCTATATGTATATAGTGCTCAACAAATTTATATATACACTGCCATTCAAAAGTCATCAGTAAGATCAGTAAGTGTGTGTGTGAACAGACTTAATTTGTTCTTTTGGTATATTGCAGGAGAATGGCATCAGTATGACGATATAATCTGTGTAGAACCTTCGAAGAATATGTTGAAACGGCTCAAAGATGCTTTCTGGCCTGATCAGAGGAAAGATGTAATTCAGGGGAGAGAATTGGCTGGTATAATCATGCTGGAAACAATTTTTGACCACCTGAGAAACTGGGGCAAAATTAACCTGAACAGCTTCTTTAGTCAGCTACGACAGTTTTATGAAGTTTATGGAAACCCTTTTGTTTTTGAAAAGACCGAAATGAAATGGTACTCACTCAAGTACGATGAAAAAGATGTGAGTAAACCATTTGGATTTCAGCATATACTGAACACATTCATACATGACAACAGTAGTTCACACAAGAATGAAAATCGTCATTAATGTTGTGCTTACATTTCATTCCAAAACTGTATGACTGTCTTCCATGGAACACAAATGAAGCAATACTGCAGAATATGCAGACTGGACTTTTCAAGCTTCAGAAAAGACAAAAATGCATAAAGTGGCATAAAACTACTCCATATGACTCATGCTACATCCCTTCTGAAGTCAGCTTTTAAATCTTTGCATTTTTTTTTATAATTCAAGTATGGCATGGCAGGACGTATGAGCCAGGTTGACTTTTTTTTTTTTTTTTTTTTTTTTTGTGCAGGTCAAATTCTTAAAAAAAAAATTACAAAAAATCAGATTTTAAAAACTGCAGAAACCCTGTGTAAAATAGTATGTACTTTAGCAATATTAGTCCTTTTGTGTTACACTGAAGAAAGGAGGTCATATAGTATGAGTTTGGAACAAATCAATTATGACAAAGCTTTCACTTTTTGGTGAGGTATGCCTTTAAGATGCGATCAAATGCAAATGTCAACATGAAATTTAACAGTCTCGTTTTCTTTTGTCAGGTGAGCAAGCTTCTGAAGCAGTTCATGCTTCAGCAGGTGACTCCAGAGTTACAGAAAGACAGCAAAGAAAGGAGTGCTTTCATCAAGGAGCCACTGAAGGCTGCTTTTATTATGCTGTATGTGTGGAAACAGTATCATCTAGACTTAGACAATGGGACTCTTTCTCGTCTCTGCACTGCCCTTTGCCTGCCAAAATTACCTAAGGATGAGTTCCTGTCTTTCTGGACTGACATAATGGAATCTTTCTCAGCGATAAAAAAGTGAGTACAAGTATTTCAGTTATACATGAATTATAGAGAGAAAGAGTGTCACAAAACATGTAGTTTAGTTTGAGCAAACTCAGGGTTTTTTTTTTTTGGTCTTAAGAATCTGGTTGTTGTTTTTTAGCGGTATTCATTGGCATGGTAACTTACACTAATGAGAACAAAACCTGCTCTGGAGCATGTTAGCCATGTAATGTACTGCAATAATCTTGGATTGTCTGATCTTATAATCTTGATATATAGTAAATTGTTCTCTGGAAACCAGAAGAACCAACTGTGTTGTCGTGGAACCATGTGGTGTGTAATTATTAGTGATAGATGAAATACACAAATTAAGTAATTGAGTATATTTTATTGTATTAAGTACTCCTTTTCAATTTTAGTCAATAAAAAAAAACAAAAAAAAAAACAAAGTTATTTGATTTCTAATGTACTTAGAGATAGTTCACCCAAAAATGTAAATTTCCTTTAATTTACTCACCCCATGCCATCCAAGATATAGTTGACTTTTAGAAGAATTTTAGCTGAAATCATGGTTCTTGGTGATTTCATAAAATGCAAGTCAGCAGCTGCCCTTTTTTGAGAATAAAAAAGAATACCAGGGAGCACAAAATTAATACCCATGGCAGGTTCTCATGGAGGTCTCATGAAGCGAAACAGTTGGTCTGTGTAAAACATTATTTTTACAACATTATTACCTGTAATCCAGAGCCTCAGGCAAATGGGTAAATCTGATTCTTTTCTGCGAACTGGTCCTTCCCGACAGTTTGTTTCAATGAACTGGTTTAATTCACTAGTTTGTTTACGTAATCACGCAATGACATAACATAAGCGCAATTATATTATTAAAGCACCTAATAATAATGTGAAACATGGATGTTTTGCATGTCTAAAGCATATAAAGTAGTCAGATCACCTTTTTATATAAACAATGAGAAACCATGAGAACTGGAGTTCACGTGACCCTTCGAAAGCGATGCACGTGTAGTAGCAGGAGAAATAACGTGCTACTGGTGGGATTGCCGGAGGGGGCAGAAGGCTCCGATGCAGCTGGCTTCCTCAGAGCTAATCTTTCCAAGTGGATCCCTTCCCTGAAAGGCCGTGACATTGAGATTGACCGGGCCCATCACGTATCATCACCGTGTATGACGGAAGGAAAAACTCAGATCGGCCGCGTACTCTCATCTTCCGTGTACTAAGATGGCATGACAGATTGGCGATCTTGAAGGGTGCTCGTCAGGACAATGTCACGCTAGTATTTTTTCCCGACTTTAGTCAGAATCAGAATCAGAATTAGCTTTATTCGCCAGGTGTGCGCAAACACACGAGGAATTTGTTGTGTTTTTTTTAAGGTGCTCCTGGTACATACATACATACACATCTGACATGAGAACAGAAAAACCATTTAAATAGTAAGACTTAACAATAGATAATAATAATAATAAGTATGAATCTGGAACAGTAGATTTATGTACAGATTTGTGCATTATTTATTCTATATACAGCTGTATAAATAAACAGATATGTATATGTATTTATATAATACTTGAGAAAGAGGCAATAATTAAAGATGGAGAATGAATTACAGAACACAGGTAATGATCCATGTGTTAGCTATTTAAGCTGGAGATGGCATGGGGGAAAAACTGTTTTTATGCCTAGATGTTCTAGTGCACAGAGATCTGTAGCGTATGCCTGAAGGGAGAAGTGCAAACAAGTTGTGTCCGGGGTGAGAGGGGTCTTTGATGATGTTACCTGCCCGTTTGTTCACTCTGGAGTTGTACAAGTCCTGAAGGCTGGGCAGGTGCACACCAATGATCTTTTCTGCTGTCCTAACAGTCCGTTGAAGTCTTCTTAAATCTGATTTGCTGGCTGACCCAAACCAGACAGTTATATACTCAAGATGGCGCCGCAGATGGCAGCCATGGTTTGTCGCTGCTTGGTACTTGTTCTTTTTTTGTTTGTTTGTCCTGTCTTAAGCAACTTTTTCCCGATCAGCTTTACTAGAAACGAACTCCTGGACATCAGAAATGGCACACCAAATAACTTTCTGCCTACATTTGAGCATTCAGACCTTTTACTGGACATATTAATCGGAGGAGCTGCGTTCCTATACAAGCGCTCCAGGTGACGCAAGCGAGGGAAGCGCGTCGGCGCGCTCGTGAAACTCCGACAGCGCGGGTTTAGGACTCCGCTGCCGAGCATTCATCTGGCGAATCTCCGCTCCCTGGCAAATAAATCAGACGAACTACGACTCCTCACCCGCACAAACAAGGACTTTTTAAACTCCGCTGCGCTTTGCTTCACGGAAACCTGGCTGAACGGAGCCATCCCGGACAGCGCGCTTCATCTAACGGGCTTCCAGCTGTTCAGAGCAGACCGCGTCACCGAGTCCTCGGGGAAAACGAGAGGCGGTGGATTATGTTTTTATATCAATGAAGGCTGGTGTACAGACGTGACAGTTTTGAAGAAGATGTGCTGCCCAAATTTGGAAGCTCTCTTTATTAACTGCAAGCCTTTTTATTCACCGCGGGAGTTTTCCTCGTTTATTCTGGTGAGTGTGTACATTTCCCCTGACGCGCGCGTGGGCGCGGCGCTAGAACTGCTGGCCGATCAAATCGCACACAAAGAGCAGCGTTATCCGGACTCTTTCATTATCATTCTCGGTGATTTTAATAAAGCTAATCTCACCCGTGAACTGCCTAAATATAGACAGCACATCACATGCCCCACCAGAGACAGAAATATACTGGACCACTGCAACACTGTCTTAAAGGATGCATATCACTCTGTTCCCCGTGCAGCGCTGGGACTCTCTGATCACTGTTTGGTTCATCTTCTACCAGCCTATAGGCAGAAACTCAAATCTGCTAAGCCTGTAGTAAAAACTGTAAAGAGATGGACTTCTGAAGCAGAGCAGGATTTACAGGCCTGCTTCGAACTTACTGATTGGAGTGTTTTTGAGGCTGCAGCTACTGATCTGGACGAGCTCACTGACACCGCGACGTCCTACATCAGTTTCTGTGAGGACATGTGTGTACCCACCAGGACATGTGTGTACCCACCAGGACTTATTTAACATTTAACAATGACAAACCTTGGTTCAGTGCAAAACAGCTTCGCCAGGCCAAAGAGGATGCCTACAGGAGTGGGGACAAAGCCTTGTACAAACAGGCCAAATACACACTGAATAGGGAGATAAGAGTGGCAAAATTAACTACTCTGGAAAACAAAAAAAACAGCTTTCAAGCAATGATTCTACATCAGTGTGGAAAGGCCTGAAAGCCATCACTGGCTACAAGACCCCATCCCCCAGCACTGAGGCCAATCAACAACTGGCTGAAGACCTGAACGAGTTCTACTGCAGGTTTGAAAAGACTGGTCTGATACCCCACACTCGCTCCGACCGTCTCACAGCACAGCCATCCACACCATCCCCCTCCCTCCCCCCTACTGTTTCTCAGCCTGTACTCAAGATCTGTGAAGATGATGTATGCAAAGTCTTCAGAAAGTAGAAGATAAGGAAAGCCAAAGGCCCAGATGGTGTCTCTCCAGCCTGCCTCAAAGCCTGTACTGTCCAGCTATCATCCATCTTCACATTAATCTTCAACAGATCACTAGAGCTGTGTGAAGTCCCCTCCTGCTTCAAATGTTCCACCATCATCCCTGTACCCAAGAAACCAAAAATCACAGGACTTCATGACCACAGATGTTAAAGCAACAGGTCTGTAGTCATTAAGTCATTTGAGAGACTGGTGTTGGCCCACCTGAAGGACATTACTGGACCCTTGCTGGACCCCCTGCAGTTTGCTTACCGAGCAAACAGATCTGGGGATGATGCAGTTAATATGGGACTGCACTACATCCTGCAACACCTGGACAAACCAGGGATTTATGCAAGGATCTTGTTTGTGGACTTCAGCTCCGCTTTCAACACCATCATCCCGGACACCAGAACAAACTTTGTTCAAAACAGAACAAAATCATCAGAACAAACTGACACAGCTCTCTGTACCCACCTCCATCTGTCAGTGGATTACCAGCTTCCTGACAGACAGGCAGCAGCTAGTGAGGCTGGGAAAACTCTCATCCAACACCCGCACCATTAGCACTGGAGCTCCTCAGGGCTGCATTCTCTCCCCACTACTCTTCTCCCTCTACACAAATGACTGCACCTCTAAAGACCCCTCTGTCAAACTCCTGAAGTTTGCAGATGACACTACAGTCATCGGCCTCATCCAGGACGCAGCTGGCTGTCTGGTGCAGTCACAACAACCTGGAGCTAAACACGCTCAAAACTGTGGAGATGATCGTGGACTTCAGGAGAAACCCCCCTGCTCTCCCCCCACTCACCATCATGAACAGCACTGTGGCTGCAGTGGAGTCATTCAGGTTCCTGGGCACAACCATCTCTCAGGACCTGAAGTGGGACACTCACATCGACTCCATCGTGAAAAAGGCCCAGCAGAGGTTGTACTTCCTTCGTCAGCTGAAAAAGTTCAACCTGCCACAGGAGCTGCTGACACAGTTTTATTCAGCTGTTATTGAGTCGGTTCTGTGCTCCTCTATAGTCCAGCCACAACTACCAAGAGAAAAAGCTTTAATCCAGTCTTGAAGAAGATGACAGCACTTGGTCTCCAGCCCTTCCTCACCTATCCGGCGGTAATTAAACTACGGCACAAAGGTGAGCAGATGATTATTCGACTCTCCTCAGAATGCGGAGGATTTTATCAGCTCACTGTCACAAAAGAAGACATATGTTGCAGCTCTACAAAGCAACGGGAAACAGCGGCCACCATCTCCATCTCTTCGGCCCAGCGAGAAGAACTTAATGACCGGAATGGAGGCGATTCCAGCTGCCCAGGAGAGGATAATAACAAGGTGGACATGGACACTTTTTTTTTTTTTCTTTCTCTCCCTCTCCTCCTGGGGTATTGTTCCTCTTTATCCGGCACAACTGTCTCTTTACTGGTAAGACTAACAGCATTTTTTTGGAGGGATCTAATGGAGAGTAGGTTTAATTACAATAATTTTTGACTACGTGGGCCTTTTGGGGACATGTCTTGCATTGAGGTGGACCGGTTATGTATCATCACCATTTTTTGTTGCTCAATCAGACTTACGTTCTCGGTAATGTGCGGTCTGAGTTGTTTCTTGTTTATAGTTGTTTGTTGTTCCTGTTTCTGTGTTGCTTTTATTTTTTACAACAGGCATTCATACTTTTATTTATTTTACTTTATTTCTAAAATGATTTTTCATATAGGTGGTTTGGTATCTAGAATGCACACCAGCGTTTACATGTTACTTACAGAATGGGAGTGCTTTTGCTTTTCTTCATTTACTGAATACAATTTTGGGATTA
Source organism: Onychostoma macrolepis (assembly GCF_012432095.1). Lineage (NCBI taxonomy): Eukaryota > Metazoa > Chordata > Actinopteri > Cypriniformes > Cyprinidae > Onychostoma > Onychostoma macrolepis. Next base: position 15,350,377 of record NC_081157.1, on the reverse strand, counting down.
TGAATACTCAGTGCATACTCTAAATATTTTATCATTGAATGTGAATAGCCTAAATTCTGCTGTGAAACGTACTCATGTATTAGAATATTTACACCGTAAATCGATTTCCTGTGCGCTGATACAAGAGAGACATTTAAAGCAATCTGACATGGCACGTTTCCAGAATAAGTATTATAAATTGGCAGCCTTCTCCTGCGCTCTTAATAAAACTAAGGGGGTGCTTATCCTTGTTAACTGGAAGTTGCATTTAACAATTGAACATATCGGAAGTGATGAGGAGGGTAGATTTGTTTTTATCCGTTGCAAGATACATTATAATAGGTTAGTATTGGTCTCTATTTATGGTCCGAATGAGACAGACAGTGAATTCCTTACAAATATTTCCAAAACACTACTTGAGCATACTGATTGCCCATTATTGGTGGGTGGTGATTTTAGTGCTGTCGTAAATCCTGCTTTGGATAAAGTCAATCCATCTTCTAAATTACTGAATAAATTTATCACTGAGCTCAACTTAATCGATCTTTGGAGAATTCAGAATACTAAATCTAAGGACTTCACTTTTTTTTTCTAATAGACATAAGACTTTCTCTAGGATAGACTACATATTTCTCAGCCCATCTTTAATTTCGTCTAATTCCTCCATCTCTATATTACCAATTGTATTATTTGATCATTCCGCTATGTTATGCAATATTCCTCTTTCTGATATTAAAGCCAAATCTCCCAGATGGCGCTTTAACATATCATTATTAAGTAATCAGACCTTCATTACTTCTCTAAAAGAATGTATAAAGGAATTTCTTGAAATTAATATGCCCTCTAATGTGGATCCTCAAATACTGTGGGAAACGACTAAGTGTACTATACGAGGATTCTGTATATCTTTCTCTTCTACTCTTGCCAAAGCGAAAATTCACCAGTTTACACAATTAGAAAATAAAATCCAATCATTACAAAGCCTACAAAAACAACATTTTACTGTGCAACAGGCTACACAGCTGTTTTCTTTAAAAGAAGAATATGATTTACTTTCACACTCAAAGGTGGAATTTATCTTACATAGAACTAGGCACAAATATTATTTTGAATCAGAGAGACCTAGTCACCTATTGGCCCTTAGGCTGAAAGAATGTGAGTCTAAGGCATATATTAGTGCAATAAAATCATCGGATGGTCAGGTCACTATGAACCCTGTGGCGATTAACGACATATTTAAAGGTTTTTACACAAATCTGTATAAAGCCGAAACATATTTTGATGAACCAATTTGTAAGCAGTATTTAGATGCATTGTAATTGCCTCAGATCTCACAGGTGGATGAAGAATCTTTGGAGGCCCCATTAAGTTTGGAAGAGCTCCACGTCTCTCTAAAAAGCCTTCAAAAAGGCAAATTGCTGGGTCTAGATGGTCTCCCCCCTGAATTATATTTGGAAATTTGGGATTTGGTATGGACACTTGTGCTTAATTCATTTAATTTTGCAATTAAACATGGTGTATTTCATAGAGATCAAAAAACATAATTGATATCATTACCTCTTAAAAAAGGGAAAGATCCATTAGATTGTTCCAGCTACAGACTGATATCACTTATCCCATGTGATCTAAAAATCTATACTAAAGTTTTTGCTTCTCGTATGGAGAAGGTAATTCATAGTTTGATCAAGGAGGACCAAACCGGTTTTATCAAGGGGCGCAATGTGTCTGACAATATGCGTCGACTCTTTCATATTGACTTTGCAGACTCTCATCCTAGCCCCTGTGCGTTTTTTTTCACTTGATGCAGAAAAAGCCTTGACAGGCTACAGTGGAACTATATGTGGGCAGTTCTGCAATGTTTCGGCTTTGGTGAACATTTAATTTCTATGATTAAGACATTATACCACTCACCTGCAGCATCAGTCTTGACTGGTAATATTATTTCCCCCCCATTCCCTTTACAGCGAACGAGGCAGGGATGTCCGCTTTCACCCTTATTGTTTTGCTTATCTCTTGAACCCTTAGCACAAGCCATCAGGAAATCTGAAGTATCAATTAAGATTCATGATCATAATCATAGTATTTCATTGTACGCTGATGATATTATTTTATATTTAGACCACTTTGATGTTTCAATATAATTAAGGAATTTGATCATTTTAGTAGCTTATCAGGATACAAAATAAATTGGAGCAAATCTGCTTTAATGCCAATTAAAAATGTTAAGGTTAATTCTTCTATTCCCTCATTTATCCCTATTAAGGAATCTTTCATCTATATGGGCATTACCATATATAAAAACATCAATAAGATTGCCAGAGACAATTTTAATAGTATTCTAGTCAAGGTCAAAAATGACATTCAAAGAAGGAAGAATCCCCACAGTTAAGATGAATTTGTTACCTCGGTTTAACTTTCTTTTCTCTATGCTACCACTTTCTTCCCCTCCAGGTTACTTTAAGGAGATCAACTCCGTACTTTCTCAATTTATCTGGAATGATAAATGCCCCAGAATCAAACTTACCACAATACAAAATATACGCACAGGAGGACTGGCTGTACCAAATTTTGAATTGTATTATTGGTCGTTCCAACTTAAAGGGATAGTTCACCCAAAAATGAAAATTCTGTCATCATTTACTCACACTCAAGTAGTTCCAAACCTGTATGAATGTCTTTGTTCTGCTGAACACAAAGGAGGATATTCTGAAGAATGTGGGAAACGGAGCAGTTCTGGGGGTCACCATTGAATTCCATAGTATTTTTTTTCCTACTGTGGAAGTCAATGGTGCCCCAAACCAGCCTGGTTACAAACTTTTCCTCAAAATATCTTATTTTGTGTTAGGCAGAACAAAGAAATTCATACAGGTTTGGAACTACTTGAGGGTGAGTAAATGATGACAGAATTAGCATTTTTGGGTGAACTATCCCTTTAAAGGGATGGAAATTTGCTGTTAATTTACTCACCCTCAGGTCATCCAAGGTGTGGGTGACTGTTTTTTTTATCCAGTAGAACAGTAAAGAAGATTGTCCTTGGTGATTCATAAAATGCAAGTCAGCGGCTGCCGGTTTTTGAGAAAAAAAGAAAAAAAAAAAACATAAAACAAGACCAAATAATTACCCGTTGGCTCCTGGCGATACATTGAGGTCTAATGAAGCGAAATGATCAGTCTGTACAAGAAAATGAACAGTATTTACAACAAAGTATTGCCTTTAATCCACAACCTGGGCAACCGGCTGTCAGCGATGCTGGAGGGCGCTGGACCTGAGACTTGAACCCGCGACCTTCAGGTTACAAGTCCGACTCCCTATCCATTAGGCCACAACTGCCTAACACTATGTCATTAACAAGAGTCCTATGATCAACAACCTACATTGCAGTACGGTACATATACATGGCTTAAAGGCCTATTTACACACAGCAACTGTGTTGTGTTGTGTAAAACTGTGTTCAATTTGCATATAACACAATAATTAAAGATATATAGATTTGTAGTCATTTTGCGGAGACCCGTGTGGCCAAATGTAAATATAGCAGTTTTAACAAATCAGATAATCAGTAAAAATTGCATAATGTGACAAGTGTAAAAAGGCCCTATGTACATTTCAGAATTTTTGGGGGTTTGTTTATTGGCACATAGTCTTGTCTTTATTTTTTTATTAAGCAAACAATGCAATACAGACAGATAAAGCAATATAGACTGGTAAACAAAGAAAAATGTGCTAGCTTATGAAAACAAGAATACAGGAGGAAACAAATAAACAAACAAATGGACAGGAAGAAGAAAAAAGACAATGTAGATGAACATGCATAAATGGTAAATATGTTCAAAGTCTGTGGAAATAAATCCGCATTGTTAATCCTGTTGATCTATTATTTCAAAAATCTAACCTTTCATTGGAGAATAAGAATTTAAAATGGGGGGAAATATCATTATGAAATAAATGTTTTTCTCTAATACACATTGGGGACAATTAACGGTACCCTTTTATTCAATACTTTTTGAAACTTCCATTTGCCAAAATAGCATAGGAGTTTTCTCCTATAATGCCTGATGAGGTTGGAGAACACCTGACAAGAGATCAGAGACCATTCCTTCATCCAGAATCACTCCAGACCCTTTAGATTCCCAGCTCCATGACGGTGCTTCTTCTCTTCAGTTCACCACTCATTTTCTATAGGGTGCAGGTCAGGGAACTGAAATGGCCATAGCAGAAGCTTGGTTTTGTGCCCAGTGACTCATTTTTGTGTTGTTTTTAAAGGGGTCATCGGATGCCCAAGATGTGCTTTAACTGCAGACTGTCAGCTTTAATTTGAGGGTATTTACATCCAAATCAGGTGAACGGTGTAGGAATTACAACAGTTTGCATATGTGCCTCCCACTTGTTAAGGGAAGTAATGGGACAGAATAATAAATCATAAATCAAACTTTCACTTTTTAATACTTGTTTGCAAATCCTTTGCAGTCAATTGCAGCCTGAAGTCTGGAACGCATAGACATCACCAGATGCTGGGTTTCATCCCTGGTGATGCTCTGCCAGGCCTCTACTGCAACCGTCTACAGTTCCTGCTTGTTCTTGGGGCATTTTCCCTTCAGTTTTGCTCAAACTGCTCAATCAGATTTAGGTCAGGTGATTGACTTGGCCATTGCATAACAGTCCACTTCTTTCCCTTCAAAAACTCTTTGGTTGCTTTTGCAGTATGCTTTGGGTCATTGTCCATCTGCACTGTGAAGCGCCGTCCAATGAGTTCTGAAGCATTTGGCTGAATATGAGCAGATAATATTGCCCGAAACACTTCAGAATTCATCCTGCTGCTTTTGTCAGCAGTCACATCATCAATAAATACAAGAGAACCAGTTCCACTGGCAGCCATACATGCCCACGCCATGACACTACCACCACGCTTCACTGATGCTTAGGATCATGAGCAGTTCCTTTCCTTCTCCATACTCTTCTCTTCCCATCACTCTGGTACAAGTTGATCTTGGTCTCATCTGTCCATAGGATGTTGTTCCAGAACTGTGAAGGCTTTTTTTTAAACTCTAATCTGGCCTTCCTGTTTTTGAGGCTCACCAATGGTTTACATCTTGTGGTGAACCCTCTGTATTCACTCTGGTGAAGTCTTCTCTTAATTGTTGACTTTGACACGCATACACCTACCTCCTGGAGAGTGTTCTTGATCTGGCCAACTGTTGTGAAGGGTGTTTTCTTCACCAGGGAAAGAATTCTTCGGTCATCCACCACAGTTGTTTCCCGTGGTCTTCCGGGTCTTTTGGTGTTGCTGAGCTCACCGGTGCGTTCCTTCTTTTTAAGAATGTTCCAAACAGTTGTTTTGGCCACGCCTAATGTTTTTGCTATCTCTCTGATGTATTTGTTTTGTTTTTTCAGCCTAATGATGGCGTCCCAGGAGAAAAACAAGTGCGCTTCCATAATGTACTTAAAGTGCTCTATTTTCACGCACTAATTTTGTACTTAATATACTAAAAATGATTCTTTAGTATTTCTTAAGATAAACTTAAGATCATCTAAGTGTACTCAACTGTGCTATTTTGAGACACCATGAATATGAACTAAAATGCACTTTTAACATACTATCTTTGTATTTAAAAAATATATTTAGCTACCACTTGTAGTACACGTTAGTGTACTAGTGTATGAAAGATGGGTTCAAGTGTACTACAAGTGGTAACTAAATACATTTTTTAAATACAAGGATAGTATGTTAAAAGTGCATTTTAGTTCATATTCATGGTGTCTCAAAATAGCACAGTTGAGTACACTTAGATGATCTTAAGTTTATCTTAAGAAGTACTAAAAGATAATTTTTAGTATATTAAGTACAAAATTAGTGCACAAAAATAGAGCACTTTAAGTACATTATGGAAGTGCACTTGTTTTTCACCTGGGTTGCTTCACTGATAGTGACAGCTCTTTGGATCTCATCTTGACAGTTGACAGCAACAGATTCCAAATGCAAATAGCACACTTGAAATGAACTCTGGACCTTTTATCTGCTCATTGTAATTGGGATAATGAGGGAATAACACACACCTGGCCATGGAACAGCTGAGAAGCCAATTGTCCCATTACTTTTGGTCCCTTAACAAGTGGGAGGCACATATGCAAACTGTTGTAATTCCTACACCGTTCACCTGATTTGGATGTAAATACCCTCAAATTAAAGCTGACAGTCTGCAGTTAAAGCACATCTCGTTCGTTTCATTTAAAATCCATTGTGGTGGTGTATAGAGCCAAAAATGTTAGAGTTGTGTCGATGTCCCAATATTTATGGTCCTGACTGTACGTCATTCTGACAGGAATCTCAGAACAGCCTGATTTGAAAAAGGAGATTTTAAAATAGGGATTTTTTTAAAAAGCACAGGGTGGATTTTTATCATTATAGGATGGATGTGTACATACACTTCCAACACACATTTATGTTCAAACAACTTGTAAAGTGAATTTTGCATCCGATGACCCCTTTAAGGTTTGTTTTTTTGATTATTGTCTGGTTGGAAGATCTAAACGTGGCCCATTATAAGATTTCTAACAGAGTCAGTCACTTTTTGATTTTTTTATCTGTTGGTATTTGATAGAATCAGTGATGTAATGTATCTAAACAATGTCCAGGACCTCCAGCAGAAATATAGGCCCACAACATAAAAAATACAGCAGTATATTTCATTGTACACATGGGGTAATTTTTATCCCTGTGTTCACCAAACCCGTCTTGAGTGTTTGCTGCTAAAAAGCTAATTTTTTTTAGTTACATCTGACCATAGAAGCCCATTTGAAGTTCCAGTCGTGTCTCACAACTGAATATGCTAGAGATTTGTTTTTTGGTGAAAGCATTTTCTTTTCTTGTTTTTTTTTTTTTTCTTTCTTTTTCTTGAAGCCCTCCCAAATAACATGTGGTGATGTAGGTGCTGTTTGATAATTTTTTTTTTTTTAAGGTTTTCTGACCCCGAAACTCCTTTTTCTGTAATTCTCCGGCTGTGATCCTTGGAGAGTCTTTGGCCACTCAAACTCTCCTTCTCACCGTGCATTAGGATGATATAGAAACATGTCTTCTTCCAGGCAGATTCATAACATTTTCTGTTGATTGGAACTTAATTATTGCCCTGATGGTGGAAATGGGAATTTTCACTGCTCTAGCTCTTTTCTTAAAGCCACTTTCTAATTTGTGAAGCTCAATTATATTTTGCTGCACATCAGAAATATATTCTTTTAGTTTTTTTCATTGTGATGGATGATTAAGGGAATTTGGGCTTTATTTTCCCTCCTATTTTCATGTTCATAATCACGCTTGTGTGCTCAAAATTGTGAATATGAATGGGAATATATTTCAGATACATTTTACTCATAAGAATTTCTAGGGGTACCAGTAATTGTGTCCAGCATGTATTTGAGCAAAAACATTTATTTCATAATGATATTTCCCCTCATTTTAAATTCTTATTCTCCAATGAAAGCTTAGATTTTTTTTTTTTTTTTTTTAAATAAAAGATCAAAAGGATTAAAAATGCACATTTATTTTCACAGCCTTCTTTAATCATATTTAACAAGGGTACCAACAATTCTGACCATGAGTGTACACATACAAATATACACATCTACACTCACATATTATATACACATGTACACACCAGCATTATATATCTCCACATCCAGAATGTGTGATAATGTGAAGCATTGGATATATGATATTATTGTTATAATTTGTTATTTGTTGTTTTCAACTTCATTTAAAAAATACAAAATACAGTGAAGGAGCGAGATTACTGTATACAGATAGAATAATAGAAGAGAAGGATATAGAAGAAGAAAGAGAAAATTGCTGCTGTTTTGTGTGGCCGTTGACTGGTTAAATTGATTTCCTGCTGTTTATGCACATTCCACTGGAATGTAAATATGCTCATTCCAACTCTTTGAAGGGCCTGCCAAAACACTACGGCCAGACCTTCCGGGTCATTGATGCGGTTGTAGTGTTGGGTTTGAGTCTACCTTAGTCGAGTCTGATTGTTTAACCAATTGACAAGTCCAAAAGTGCAGAGTCCAAGGCCAGTCTGATTTCAGCTAAACATTACTGTTTATCAGTATCTTAAGCTTGTTTTAACCTTTAAAACTAGAAAAGGAAAAGGTTTTATATGAGGGGTGGTCAGACCTTAGTCAGGTTAGACAGCATTTTGAATTTTTCGTGGATGAAAATGAGGCTGTGAGGGATGGATCTAGTCTTTACAAGGGCACACACTGTGTATAAAAGCCCTACATGTAATTTCCATAACTCAGCCAACTCACAACTGTTTTATTTTTGAATGCATTTTAATTGCATTTATTGTTAGTAAATTAGGTTACACTTTATTTCGATAGTCCACTTTAGACATTCTACTAACTATAAGTAACTTTGTAACTACATGTTAGTTTTTATCATTAATTTGCAACTACATGTCTACTAACTATCAGTAGGGTAGGTTTAGGGTTAGTAGAATAAGTTTACATATACTTGCAAAGTTTCTCACAGTCAGTATGTTGTATGTTATGGACCCATTAAAATAAAGTGTTAGAAGTTATTAAGCCGACAGTCTACTAATACTCTAATGACTGCTAGTTGACATGTAGTTACAAAGTTACTTACTGTTAGTAGAATGTCTAAAGTGGACTATCAAAATAAAGTGTTACCATAAATTACATTATGTAAAGAATAAATGATGAGGGGCTGCACCGACTACACCTCGATTGACAAGCTAATAGGCTAATGGAATGCTAACGCGCTGCTACACACAGCGCTCGCGGTTTAGATTAGGAGATTAAAGGTGGATGATGTCAAATTAGTCTTAAATCAGAAATATGGTGAGAATTAAATTATGCTTTAGCGAATTAAACAACATAGAGTAAGATAGAGATTTCTTCAGATAACCTGGAAAATTGATGACTCATTTTCTCTGCCTGTTTTTGCTCCAAACGCGTGATCGGCAATCTGCGATTTTGTTTTATTTTAGCCAATCTCTGTGCACACAAACTGTATTGCAAGCATTTTCCAAGATGTCATTTGTGTGGAAATATTACAACGTCTGTAAATGTTAACAATGGCCAGAGATGCTGAAGATGGACACAAAGAGGGGAAAATATTGTAGCAGGCAGAGCAGCTCACTGTTAATGTTCCATGAAATATTGGAAGAAAATCTACATATTGAATTGGGTAGGTGAGATTTATACAGTATGAATAAAATTAATCTTTTTTATGCGTGCTAAAGTAGTATTTCTAGGCCCTGTGCTGCTTTGTTTACAGCTGCAACCAGGAAAAATCTATATGCTGCTGTTCCATAAGTGCTACCTGCTGTCAGAGTGAATTTGTCAAGTCAAGTCACCTTTATTTATATAGCGCTTTTACAATACAGATTGTGTCAAAGCACTTAACAGTATCAAATTGGAGGATAGAGTGTCAGTAATGTATAATGATAAGATTAAACACTCAATTTTCAGTTAAAGGCATTTCATTATTGAATTCAGAGATGTCATTGTCTAGCTCAGTTTAGTTTAAATAGTATCTGTGCAATCAAATCGGCGATAATCGCTAGAAATTAAGTGTCCCCAACTGAGCAAGCCAGAGGCGACAGCGCAAGGAACCAAAACTCCTCTGTGACAGAATGGAGAAAAAACCTTGGGAGAAACCAGACTCAGTCGGGGCCAGTTCTCCTCTGACCAGACGAAACCCGCAGTTCAAAAGTTTCTATTTCTATTTTAATTTTGTTGCAATTTCTAACAATAGTAGTATTATGTAGTTAGGTATTTTATTATATTTTAGTTAATTTGTTATTTTTGGTTGATATATCTGGGGATATATCTCTGGGGGTCATCCGGGCGTCCTGGTCTCCGCCGACGATCAGGGCCGCAGACATCACCTCCCGGTGCCGACCCACCATCTGATCGGACACGGACCAAGAAACAGACTAGGAAAGAAACAGACAAACATTAGCGTAGATGCCATTCAACTTACGATGTAACGAGTACATCGTGTGTTATGGGGAGTGTTCCCGGTTCCGGTTGATCTAATTAATGCAGCCTAACAATCCTTTAACAGATTTGAATAATAGAAGCGTATTAATGTGTTATGTGTAAGCCAGGCTAAAGAGATGGGTCTTTAATCTAGATTTAAACTGACAGAGTGTGTCTGCCTCCCGAACAGTGTTAGGTAGACTGTTCCAGAGTTTGGGTGCTAAATAGGAATAGGATCTGCCGCCCGCAGTCGATTTTGATATTCTAGGTATTATCAAACGGCCAGAGTTTTGAGAACGCAGCGGACGTGGAGGACTATAATGCGATAAGAGCTCACTCAAGTACTGAGGAGCTAAACCATTCAGGGCTTTATAAGTAATTAACAAGATTTTAAAATCTATCCGATGCTTGATAGGGAGCCAGTGCAGTGTTGACAGAACCGGGCTAATATGGTCATATTTCCTGGTTCTAGTAAGGACTCTAGCTGCTGCATTTTGGACTAACTGTAGTTTGTTGATCAAGCGTGCAGAACAACCACCCAATAAAGCATTACAATAGTCTAACCTTGAGGTCATAAACGCATGAATTAACATTTCTGCATTTGACGTTGAGAGCATTGGTCACAATTTAGATATGCTTTTGAGATGAAAAATGCAGTTTTACAGATGCTAGAAACATGGCTTTCAAATGACAGATTGCTATCGAACAGCACACCTAGGTTCCTGACTGATGAAGAAGAATTGACAGAGCAGCCGTCAAGTGTTAGATAATGTTCTAGGTTACATGTGGGGTTTTAGGTCCGATAATTAACACCTCTGTTTTTCAGAATTTAGCAGTAAAAATTACTCGTCATCCAGTTTTTATATCGACTATGCATTCCGTTAGTTTCTCAATTTGGTGTGTTTCACCGGGCCGCGAAGAAATATAGAGCTGAGTATCATCAGCATAACAGTGAAAGCTAACACCATGTCTCCTGATAATATCTCCCAAGGGTAACATATAGGCGTGAAAAGTAACGGCCCTAGTACTGAGCCTTGAGGTACTCCATACTGCACTTGTGATCGATATGATACCTCTTCATTCACTGCTACGAACTGATGGCGGTCAGATAAGTACGATTTGAACCATGCTAAGGCACTTCCACTAATGCCAACAAAGTTTTGTAGTCTATTCAAAAGAATGTTGTGGTCGATAGTGTCGAACGCAGCGCTAAGATCCAGTAGAACTAATAAAGAGATACAACCACGATCAGATGATAGAAGCAGGTCATTTGTAACTCTAATGAGAGCAGTCTCAGTACTATGATACGATCTAAATCCTGACTGGAATTCCTCACAGATATCATTTTCTCTAGGAAGGAATATAATTGTGAGGATACTACCTTTCTAGTATCTTTGACAGAAAAGGGAGATTTGAGATCGGTCTGTAATTAACTAGATCTTTGGGGTCAAGTTGTGGTTTTTAATGAGAGGCTTAATAACAGCCAATTTGAAGGTTTTGGGGACATATCCTAATGACAACGATGAATTAATAATAGCCAAAAGAGGATCTATGACTTCTGGAAGCAGCTCTTTTAGTAGTTTAGATGGAATCGGGTCTAACATACATGTTGTTGGTTTAGATACTTTTAACAAGTTTATACAATTCTTCCTCTCCCACAGTAGAGAATGAGTGGAATTGTTCCTCAGGGGGTCTATAGTGCGCTATCTGATGCGATACTGTAGCTGATGGCTGCAGGGATACAATTTTATCTCTGATAGTATCGATCTTGGAAGTGAAGTAGTTCATAAAGTCATTACTGCTATGCTCTTGGGAAATGCCAACACCTGTTGATGCTTGATTTTTCGTTAATTTAGTTACTGTATTGAATAAATACCGGGGGTAGTCTAGAAGAGACGAAAAGTAATCAGATCTAGCAGTTTTTAATGCTTTTCTGTAGGATAGGGTACTTTCCCGCCAAGCTAAACGAAATACCTCTAATTTAGTTTTCCTCCAGCTGCGCTCCATTTTCCGGGCTGCTCTCTTTAGGGCGCGAGTGTGCTCATTATACCACGGTGTTGGACTCTTATCCTTAATCTTCCTTAAGCGTAAAGGAGCAACCGCATCTAAAGTGCTAAAAAAGAGAGAGTCCATAGTTCCTGTTACATCATCAAGTTGTTCTGAGCTATTGGATATGCTGAGGAACTGAGATAAGTCAGGAAGATTATTTATAAAGCAGTCTTTTGTGGTAGAGGTAATGGTTCTACCATATTTGTAACAAGAAGTTGGCTTTACAGCTTTAGCTATATGGAATATACAGGAAACTAGATAATGATCTGAGATATCATCGCTCTGCTGCAAAATTTCAACGCCACTGACATCAATTCCATGTGACAGTATTAAATCTAGAGTATGATTTCGACAATGAGTAGGTCCTGACACGTGTTGTTTAACACCAATTGAGTTTATAATGTCTATAAATGCTGATCCCAACGAATCTCTGTCATTATCTACATGGATATTAAAATCACCAACGATTAGGACTTTATCTGCAGTCAGCACTAACTCCGATAGAAGATCAGAAAATTCTTTAATAAAGTCTGTATGGTGCCCTGGTGGCCTGTATACAGTAGCCAGTATATCATTAACACTTGTTTCTTTGGATAACGTTATATGAAGCACCATTACTTCGAACGAATTATACTTGAAACCCAACCTCTGAGAGATACTGAAAATATTTCTATAAATTGTAGCAACACCTCCCCCTTTACCTTTTGGACGCGGTTCATGTTTGTAACAGTAATCTTGGGGTGTAGACTCGTTTAAAGTAATGTAATCATCTTGTTTTAGCCAGGTTTCTGTCAGACAAAGCACCTCTAGTTTATGGTCCGTGAACATATCATTTACAAAAAGTGCTTTTGAAGAAAGGGATCTAATATTTAATAAGCCAAGCTTTATCATGTGTTTATCTGTATTATATCGTTTTTTTTATTTGTTGAACATCAATTAAATTGTTACTATTACTTTGGTTTGGATGTTTTCTGTATTTTCTAGTTCGGGGAACAGACACAGTCTCTATAGTGTGATATCTAGGTGAAAAAGTTTCTATGTGCTGAGAGTTAACTGACTTTGGTCAGTTAACCGTGAGGTGGCTAGCAGACGATCGGTTTAGCCAGTCTGTCTGATTCCTGACCTGGGCTCCAGTTAGTCAAGTACAAACTCTAAGACTATGTGCCATATTTCTAGAGAGAAGAGCGGCACCACCCCAGGAGGGATGAACACCATCTCTTTTCAACAGGTCAGGTCTGCCCCAAAAATTCTTCCAATTGTCTATAAAGCCTATGTTATTTTGCGGGCACCACTTAGACATACAGCCATTAAGTGACGACAGTCTGCTATGAATCTCATCACCACGGTAAGCAGGGAGCGGACCAGAGCATATTACAGTGTCTGACATCGTACTTGCAAGTTCACACACCTCTTTAACATTATTTTTGGTGATCTCCGACTGGCGAAGTCGAACATCATTAGCGCCGACGTGGATAACAATCTTACTGAATTTACATTTAGCATTAGTCAGCACTTTTAAATTTGCCAAGATGTCAGGCGCTCTGGCTCCGGGTAAACAATGGACTATGGTGGCTGGTGTCTCTATTTTCACGTTCCGCATAACAATAGAATCGCCAATAACTAGAGCACTTTCATCAGGTTTCTCAGTGGGTGCTTCACTGAGTGGGGAGAACCTGTTTGATGTTCTGATCGGAACGGAAGAGTGGTTGTTTTGTGGTGTTCTATGCCGCCTCACTGTCACCCAGTTGCCCTGCTGCACGGGCTCAACCGAAACCGAACAATGTACAGGACTCCCTGAGCTAGTCACATCCAAAGCAGTATCTACAGCCCTCACATTCTTACTGTCCTCAACTAAAGTTTGGATGCGTGTCTCTAGTTCTAAAACCTTCTCTGTCAGCCTAACTATTTCCCTGCATTTATCACATGTGAATCCCTCGCTGCTGACAGAGACAGATAAACTATACATGTGGCAAACAGTGCAAACAACAATAGCAGGAGAAGAAGCCATTACTCACCGTGATTGATGAATGATACCAACTTAACTTACCACTTACCACTGTTGTTTGATGAGCTCGTGAAAAACGGAGCGAGGAAAAAATAAAATAATAATAGGCGCGAATAGAAATGCAAATGGAACCGCGAGTGACAAGCTAACGGGCTAACAAGCTGCACTCGCGGTTTTTAAAGGAGAACGATCAAATTAGTTAGATTAGTTTGAAAGATAACACCAGAAATATGGTGGGAATTAAGTTATATATTATATAGATTAACATGAACATGAAACAGATGATCGTCGTCATTGGTGAGTCTGGCCAATCATATAACTGTGTCGTCATCAGAGCTCACGCAGCAGCTCTGGAGAAACTACACTGACTGACCCAGCTGACTGCCCTTGAATCACTCTTGTGGTACTTGGATGGCATGCTCCCCAGTAGTCTCGCGTAGCCATACCTTCAGACTGACGGCTGAAGGTCTGGAATAGATGGCAGCTTTCATTGACCAAGGCCCACCCATGATGCCGTTTGACCGACATGTAAAACAACCAATCACAGTTCATTTCGTTCAGCATCACAGTTGTAAGCACGACGGCTTTCTTCATTCGTGAGGGGGTTTGGCGCCACGGCATTTTTGTTTCCAGGTGTAACGTTAAAGAACGTGACACACACGTCTCCCGGAAATCCTGTATAATTCAACCAATTCGACCACGACTTCGACACTCCTGAAGTGTTTCCAGATAAGTGTGCCATATGCATCAGACGTTTAGCCAACGGTCCGTGGGCGTTACGTCTGAGGCTGAGACTAGCACCCCAGTGACATGCCATCTAAGTCATCAAGTCAGACAAAATTTATAACTGGTTTGCACTGCTTCAGATCAGACGCTGCACAGCAATGCATGAAGTTGAACACACCTAATGACTCAGGGGCGTAGCACCAAATGTTGGGCCCCAGTCACACAACCAAGGGGTTGGGCCCCTCACAACACAGCATCTCATCAATCATATTAATAATTAATTATATTAATAATAATATCAGTATATCGTTACGGGCCCCTTTCTCGCCAAGGGCACCTGTTACTCAGTTCCACTATTACCCCCTGTCCGACGCCCTGTCTTTTTTCAAAGTGTTTCCCAGACACTCCACCTTTCTGCTATTGGTCAGACAAGTAGGTAGTCCGACCCAAATTTACGACATTGGTTGAGCTATTGTGTTTTTTTTTTTTCGCAGTGGCACGTGTTGGTGGTTCCTAGAGTGTATATGCAATCTGAAGGTCATATCAGGTGCCCATCATGGTTTGGTTCACTTGGAACCCTTAAACCCTTGCACACCTGAATGGTAGCAAACAGATGAGCTGAACACAGCCAGTTGTATATATGCTAGAAGTCGTCTTACAACCTGCAAAAGCTTTGGTCATGCTTTTTATTAGGTGTCTTACTGTCTTTAACCAACTACTTGCATAAAAAAAAAAAGTTAAATACAGTGTACCTGTGTGTTCATTTTGTGTTGACCACTTTTGCTGCTATTGAGGTAGGATGTGGGTAAGTTTGGGGATAGATTTCATGGTACAGTTAGGGTTAAGGGGTAGGTGTAGGGTCAACTGTAATTACAGATGTAATTTCATAATTGTTTTTAAAGATATAAATATAATGTAATTTTTATTTATTTTTTCAATTCACTTTTTGGTTCAGTTCACTTTTTTATGAGTGTTATTCAAATACGGAGGGCAAATGAAAATGTAAGTGTATGTATGTATGTGTGTATATACTGTATATTATTTTGACTAAGGAATGTGTGCTTTAACACACACATACGTTTCACATTGTCTAACATGTCTTAAACTTTGATTCCCTTTTCAGCTTGTCTGAGATGGTGGAGGCACTGATTCTCAGAGTGAAAGCTGCCAGCATGATTAAATGGATCATGATAATTCCACTACTGCATCTTCTCAAAGGCACCTCAAAACCATTTGAGCCAGTGTTTATTAAGGTCAACCCACAATCTGAGCAGAACTGGGCTGGACTGCAGGGACTCAAATTAACTAATATAACTTCCCCCGGAAGCCAAGATAGAAGGTATTTCATCTGTGTTTGCAAATGTCGTTTTCCAAAAAATTTTTCTCAATTTCAATTTTGAATCTTCAGTAAAAAATCAAGTTGCCATTTGAACCCACTTAGGTTTCAGTGTATCATGATCCATTTGTGGCTTGTCATTGCTGAATCCCTCTCCTTTAGAGCGATGTTGAATCTCATGCAGACACATGGACATTTGGTGGAGGTGGACAAACTGCTGGCCAGATCTTGGATGTATCTGATGACTGTAGATGAGTTGGTCGAGTGCAGCTCCATCATCCATGCGGAACTCTTAGACATCCTGCAGCTTTTCACTATGAAATGTCCCGATGATATATCCTACAGTACTTCCACTGTGAGTGTCAAGAAATAAGATAAGACAAGAAATAACCATTGAATCTTGTATTGTACAAACCACAGTTTTTTTTTTTTTTAAATATACAGCAGTGTTTCTCAACTGGTGGGTCGCAACTCAAAAGTGAATCATTAGACCATTTTAAGTGGGTTGCAGAGTTTGCGGTCAAAGAAAAACAACAAAACTCATTATCCTGATTCAGTATCTGCTTGGTTTATATATATATATATATATATATATATATATATATATATATAGTATATATATATAATGTGTGTGTGCACATGGATGGGTTAAATGCAGAGCACTAATTTCGAGTATGGGTCACCATACTTGACAATACGTCACTAACTTAAAAAACTTATATATATATATATATATATATATATATATATATATATATATATATATATATATATATATATATATATATATATATATATATATATATAATCAGGGGCGTTTCCTCCGAGGAGGCAGTGTCTTCTCTCCTTAAAATTGGATGAGAAAATATTCAATGTTACAAAAATAAAACAGTGCAAATATGATATTAAAAGTCGTTCGTTTTTATAAAGTAACACTGTCCAACAGCGACACCCGCAAGTAAAGTTACAGCAGAGGCTTGCCTCCCTTCGGTCCATTGACTTTTTACAGAGATCCCTTATGCCGAGTTCACACTGCACGATTTTCAAACTTGTCGGATCGCTGTTGTTTTCACACTGCGTGACTATCTGGGGTAGCATTCAGTCGCTGCTGTGTTCACATTGCACGATGGATCGGCGACAGGGGCTTTCACATTGCACGATTTCACAGTAGGAAGAATCGCTGACAACTCTGTCTGATCCGTAAACTACGTTTCACAACAAAACACACAAGAGAAGTGATAAGGAAATAACGCGAGAACCTGCATGCGTCAGCCCGTTGTTCTCGAGCGAGACTGGAAGTATTAAAACAATATAGCCCGCAAATTGTCTGTGCGCAGATTTCCAGCTACAAAAAGAAAGACAGATTATGCAGGAGGGAGATGCAGGGAACAGGGATTGTGTTCTGCAAAGAGTGGTAAATAATAATTTTGCAGTAACTGTTATGCTGATGTTGCGGCTGGTCAAGCTTTGTGCTTGTTTCTGTATGATATAATTGTACATATTAAAATACTGATATGGTCTATAACTCCTCACCGAACTTCCCTCTGCCCTGCTTTGTCTCTCATTGGCTGAAGGTCATCACCGATGTAGTTTTCAGTTAGAAATCATTGCACACAGCAGGATTGTGAATCGCCGACAGCTCCAGATATTTAGCATTCCAGATATTTCACGGGCGTCGGCGACGTGTCGGTGATTCCCTCAGATCGCGTCTTTGATAATTCACACTGCGTGATTGTCACTCGACAACGAGCTCCGATTTCCCTCCGATTTCGGGCATTTGTCGGCGATTTATCAAAACCTGTCGGCGAGGGAAAAATCGGGCTAAAATCGTGCAGTGTGAACTCGGCATTAGTGTGCCGTGACTTTTCTGGAGGCTCATTGTGATGAATGGGGGAAAGTCACGTGAGAGGAGGCAATGCCTCCATAGCGGATATAATTGGATATGATTGGTTAAGATGGGATGTGATCGGTTCTCGTGATAAATCCTGCCTCTTGTTTTTGTGCAAGCTCTCTGTCTGAATGAAGAAAATTATGGCGTTATTGACTAATTATAAAGTAAGTACGCAACTCTCCTGCTTAGATATCACTGCTTTGTGTCACGTCAAAATGAAACATGAAATAGCTTGAAAACGTGATGACTGTCAGTTTTTAGTGAGCATTCAGCTTGATGAAATGAAAGCTGTATCTTCGTGCCTGTGACAATGGGCTTTTATGACGATGACCCGAAAATAACTTGACTATTAAAAAGAAGTGCACATAGGCCGCCTTTTGGCAGAGGTTATTTACACTAACTCCGCCCACCAACGTGTGATTACAAAGCGTTACAGGAGACTATCTTCTAATAACCGCTCCAGTGGCACAGATTGTTGAGTATGTGTTGAAGTTGTTTATGACGCGATCGACCGGTGTTCAAATCCGTGTTTTGCTGAACTTTTTTTCCTGCCTTTTCAAATCAGCTATCACGTCGGAAAGGCATGTATTTTCAATAATAATGAAGGAAATAATCTAAAAGTTGAACTTAAAGTATCGGGTAGGTGTAGGGAGGAATTTATTGTCCCAATAAGGTGACATCCATTTAATAATTTGAATTAAGATTATAATTTACACTCAATATGTTATTATTTCATACTGTTTTATAATGTACTACAATACTGAAGTGCAGATAATTGCCACTATTTGCAAAAAGTAGTATAAATAGCAGAAAATATACTGTATATAAAATGCATGTCCCTGTTACACTTAATGTTTACACTAAGTGCAAATAGCTATAGATTCTATTTACACCTAGCAGGATTTGGCAGGTCTTAAAATTTGGAAAATAAAACCTCAGATGAACAACACAAGTGTCATTATTTATTTAACAAAAATAAAGTCTTTTAAGAACATTTCAGAGACCTGTTCTTAAATGTGACTTGTATATAACAAATACTTAATCACATTTTTGGTAACTTCATGACTCAACTGACGGCATAACTGTGACATTGCATGCTCGTAGTTTCTTTTGTGCTTTAATATGATATGATATACAGTGCACACCACTGCATTTGGGTGTGTATTTAGAAGAATATATTTATTCATATATGTATAATTTTTTTAGGAATCAGGTCAAATTCTTCAAAAATTGGGTCGCAGTTTAATGACCACATAAGAAAATGTGGGTCCCATGGCCAAACCAGTTGAGAACCACTGGTATACAGTATACAAAAGAAACTGTAATTGAGAAAAATGGATCCGTTTGGGCTATGTAGATTTAATTATCATTATTGTTATTTTATCTTAGAGTGTAGCGGATACTCTGGCACACATTCAAAGTCATTTGCTCGAACAACGATTCAGGTAAAGTTCTTCCACTAAAATTTTTTGGGAAAAATGTATTAATTTCATTTGAAATGGTGTAATTGCATGACTTTTGTAATGATTTGTTAATGAAATGTTGCCACAAATGGCAATAACCAGCACCCGAACAGATTGGAACATCATAGACAGAAAATGACTACAATAGCCAAATTTGTCAAAACAAATCAAAAATATTGTTACTTCTGTGATTTGGGAAATCCTTGAATACGGTGGCTATTTCTCAATTCCAAGAACGCAGAGAACGGACGAGTTTAAAGCTTACAGGCTTCCATACACCGGCCGCCCAGAGCGTCTTATGGGATTTCTAATGGCTCAATTCTCTCAAGTCTGCACTCGATACATCCTTGATATCAAGAACACATTCCGGAACTTTCATGCGTCCTTTGTACTTGCGTTCTTGAGAATTGGAACTGAACTTCCAACGGATGATGATGATGTAGAACGAGAACACAAGGACACAAGATCGCTGAAGAACGCATATTGAGAAACAACCATAGTTTAGAGCACGGGTCTCCAGGACCGGAGTTTGCCACCCCTGTTTTAGAATATCTTTGAGACAATTTTTTTGAGACGATCACTTGACCGTAACTGCCAAGTGACTGACCACTTTATATTAGAACGTCTTGCAGCAGATGGCTGTTAAAAGAGAGAAAAAAACATTGGTAACTCCCTACTACAATATAAAACATCTTACATTTTTAAAATGGTATATCAAAAGTTTTGATTATCACAGTATAACGTAATGTAAGGTTTTATCCTTCATTCATACATTTTAGCTTTAGGGAACCAAATCGTAGAAATTGATATTAATCAGATCTGTATAATTTATACCTTATTAACGGCTCGACCAGCGAGTATTATTACAGTATATTTTAGCAATTCGGCTTATTGTTGATAATAATGCAGAATTGATTGGGAAATTTTGCTTGAGCAACAGGTAACACGATCTATGGCAAATAATTTAAGATTTGAAAATCATTGCACCAGACTCTTCATTAAAAATGAATCGAGAGTTTATTTACTATCCTAGGGTACAATATAAAAACAAAACACATACACACACATACACAAGTTATGACAAGATAAAAGCAGTTTGAAGAAAGTTAAGCTATTCTCTTTTCCTGAGAATAAAGACGACCTTGGGACGTCGCAAACAGAAGACTCGACTTATCGTTATCTTTTAAAATTCATTCAATTCAACTCAGCGAATTAGATTTGTTTGTTTTACTTGCTTTGAGTTAAAATTGAAGGCTGTTCTTCGTGAGGTTGGTTGTTGCTGGAGGGAAGTCCTGGACTTTTCTCGCTGATGTGTTGTCGCGTGACGTCACTCGGGATTCCTCCTTTTGGATTTGATGGCTTCCTGGCAGCGCGAATAGCAAGTTTGAAGTTCTTACGCGGCGGCTTTGCAAGTTACTTTGGTCAGACGTGGACAGAGTGTTGAAGTCTTTTGAGATGATCAGCCAGATGTTCAGCCAAGTTTCCTTGCAGTTTCAACCAGTTGTTTCCATTGGTTCCAACCCAACACTTTGCAAAGTTGGGTGTCTGTTTTATCGGACAGAATTAAGTCCATCCTATTCACTGTCTGACCCAATCACATTGTCTCTGTAGGGCGGAGCCCCGCCCAGCACGACTTCTTTT
Organism: Onychostoma macrolepis; assembly: GCF_012432095.1. NCBI lineage: Eukaryota > Metazoa > Chordata > Actinopteri > Cypriniformes > Cyprinidae > Onychostoma > Onychostoma macrolepis. The sequence continues at coordinate 15,329,288 of NC_081157.1, read as the reverse complement.
TCGTGCATACATTATCTGCTAATGAATATGTCACATGGAGGAAATATCCTAGCAGATTTCTAGAAAGTGTTATAATCATACCTTATGATGCTAAAAGTCAACATTCATCCTTTTCACCATATTGTAATTAACATAACGTTTAAATCAATATCAAACATGAGGTACGTATATTGAATACCTATAATTTTACCTACTAAACGGGTTAAGTCATAGATTAAAATATCCTAAGTTCTAATAACCACAGCAAGCTAAACGAAACATAAAATACCACATTCATATATATATATATATATATATATTGTCTCTTGAGTATATTGCTTTAATAGCAACAGTCTTTTCTTGATTGTCCTTTCTGGCAAAGTCCATAAAAGTTTGGGTGCTTTCTGGAGAAGAAAAGAAACCAGGCGCATTCCTTTGGAAGGCGGGAGACCAGAGCTGAGGTCGTGAGGTCAGGAGGAGTATCACGTTGTGTGGCTCTGGTGATCTTCTTAGCTGTTGTAAGTTGTAAGTCAGTAAATTTTTTGTTTATCAGAAGGTAGTTTATGGTAAGCGGGGTCGCAGTATCGCGAACACTCTGGTTCTGCAGCTTCTCCAAAGGAGTAATTCTTGGTTGTTAACTTCAAGTAGATGTAGCGCGGTAATTTCATCCTCACCTTATCATGTTTTACGAGTCTCTCGAAGGTGATAAGGAGAGTATGGCCGGACGCTAGTCATAGAATTGAGGCGTTGTGTTGGTCATTTGCTCATTTTACGAGCTGATGATGGGGATCAGTTCCAGTGAATGTTCTTAAGTTAAACTCATGTGTGCGTTCTTTTCGACCAGGTTCTACAACAGAGAAACAGGAATCATGATACGGCCTAATGTAACTTCAAAAGGCAATGATTAAATTAAATAAATGTGAGTGTTGCACGTTCTACAAGCTTACTGTTTCAGAGCAGTTTGCAATCAGTGAAAACCGCACACTTATACCAAGCAATTGCTTATGATGTACTGTTGATGAGATATGACAGTGTATAACCATTTTGAAATAAGAGTGGATTATTTTGTGTATTTCGGGCTTGTTTGTAATTGAAAGTACTGCATTATACATTAAAAGATGCATCTTTTTTTCTTATAGATATTATTGTAATTTTGGTAACACAGTTGCCAAGTAGTTACAGTAACCAGTAACTGTATCTCCCATCTGATTGAACATAAATTCTTGGGTCTTTTCTTTGTCACCCCCGTACATTTAAAGGGGTGGTTTACTGCTTTTTTTCTTTGCTTGATTGTGTTTATGGGGTGCAATATAACATGTCTTTGTGTTTCGTTTGTTAAAAAAACGCCTTATTTTTCATATATTTCACCTTTATTTTAAGCCGTTTTCTCCTCTGTCATTTGAACGACCGGTTGACTTCCTGATTCTATGAAACCACTCCCTCAGAAACAGGCAATGGGCTCAGATTGGTTAGTTGGGCCGGTGTGTTGTGATTGGCTAAACTGTGTACTGCACATTGTCCGGAAACGTTCACGCTCATTCCCTTTACGGGTGACAGCTGCATGTGCTCCGGTCAAATGTAAATAATGGTGTCAATATTGCCGTATCAGTTTGAGCCAGAATCAGACCCAGAAAGCAGTAATGAAGAGAGTCAAGCAGAACTTCCGCAAGCACGGCTCTTACAAAATGTTTCTGAATGGAAGTTTGCTGTTGTGATTACATATAATTTTTTGAAGTTTGTACACGTTTGTCTTATACACACAAAATAGCATCGAACTAACTGGCTACTATAACCAAACAGTGTTGGCTTGTGTTTACGTTCTTGATCAAATCGAAAAATTACGTCATAAAGTATACATGGAATATACATTTACAAAATTAGTACATAATTACAAATTCGGGTCCAAAATGTTTGTACGCGTTTGTCATAGACACACGAAATAGCATTTAACTAACTGGCTACTAAAGCAGCGTTGGCATTTGTTTACGTCCTTGATAAAACTAAAACATTACGTCTGAAATTATACATGCAAATACATTTAAAATTATGAAATCTTACTTACAGGTTGTGGCCCAACAACTGCTGCCTCTGGTTTTAAAGTTGGAACTGCTCCATGTTTTAGTAATAGTTTCTGTGTGAATTCGGCATTGAACTCTGCATAGATTCTGGAAGCTGTCTTCCGTAAAATGCACAGCACAGAGAGCTAAATTAGGATTGTAATTGTCAGGAACATAATCAAACATAAATTTTAACCATTGTTGACGAACTACAGCGTCCGTAGGAAGCCCGAACACAGAAGACCTGACAGCTGGGTGAAAATAACACCGTTTCGACGGCATGGCTACATCTCCACTATAACTCTTCCTCTTCGACAAAGCCGCAGAACATGGCCTTGCCCCCTCTTTGGCATGTTCCGGAGGGAGGGGTTGATGCAAATTTATGGGTTTTTTACGTATGCAACCCGGGAAGTATCTTGTTGTAGTCCCATATGAGTCGTTTTTGTAAGCATTAAACTTCCTGATTTTTAAAAGACGATATCTCCGCTTACGTTGAACTTTCAGCGCAGCAACTTTGCAGATACTGTTCATGCACCAACAGCAACATTACACACTATTTAAAATTAAAAAAGTGAAATCGCAGTAAACCACCCCTTTAAATATATCAGGGTTCCTGCGCAGTATAGGAAAAGTAAGGAATTTGATTTTAGTCATTTCTAGGTCTAGATAAGTATGGGGAAAAAACATATTGAAAAATGTTTGTTTCTCCAGACTATTGCCTCTATAGGATAATTGTTTTTAGAAATTTTCAATTTTAGAAAACAATTAATATTGTCAGCTGAGCAGAATTCTGAATATTTCTATTCAGGTGTCACCACTGCCCTGTGATTGGCTTATTTGTGGAAGTGCTCTGTGAAGAGCATCAAAGGTTTTGGTTTACAAAGTGTTTGCGACATTGAGCAGTGTAACCAATCACAGACATCTTGAAAAATGTCCTTCCTTCTGCAATCTCTACAGATCAAAAGCTGCTAGGTTATTTTAGGGGTGTGCAAAATTGACCAAAAATTATTTTTTGCAAAGTAAGTTACATAATGTGACAAAAAAATATACAAAGATCACACATTGTTAAACAATTACGATATTATAATTGGTGATAAATATGGCACGCCCCTAGCTCATTTACTTTTTTTCCATCATAACCTGTCCAGTGTCTCTCATAATATTGTTTAATATTGCACACTTTACCACAGCCATGGGTTGTGATTTAAACATTAGGTAGGCACAACTGGTAGGCATTGATCTCACAGAACAAATACCTTTCCTTCCATTTCTCCTGAAATATCCTCCCTTCCAGATCAAATTTATTCTCTTGGACATTTAAAATCACAAGTAACTTGTCACACAAGCATCAGTTGCAAAGCAGCTGTATCATCACTTATGTGCTGCTCGAGATTCTGGTGCCACTTTATAATGTGCATGTGTGTTAAGTGTCCCGAGGCATTACATCAATGCAAATAAATGAACCGTTGGTTCTGCTTTAAAAAATAAAATACTGTAGCAAATACACTTTTTCATTTTCTAAATATTTTATTTATTTATTATTATTTTAGATTATTGTTCAAATAATTGTCCAAAAATCCGGGCAGGATTGAACATCTTTGTGGGCCTTAATTGGTCCACGGACCATATGTTTGACACCTCTGTTCAAAGATGTCAAAGATGGGTTTTTTTCTATGAATCCATTGTGATAAATGCAGTCAAAATCCAGCCTCACTGGGACATATAGTATGTTCTGGAATTATTGCAATTATTGGGCTTTAGTTTTTCTATTTCTGTCAGAGTTATTAGGAAAGCCACCAAACTTAGATCCAGTTTTACCTGTTTTTGGTGTCAATGTGACATGACAATGTGGATATGTCAACAAATCAATATAATATGTTTGGAGTTGTCACACTTTTAGCACACACATTAATGTTGCTAATATGTTTTATTGTAATATATGTTATGTTAACTTGTTAATATGTTTTTGCTATGGTACAGAAAACCAAGAAATTTTACTATTATTTACTGGGCACACTTTATTTTAAGGTCCAATTCTCGCTATTAACAAACCATTAACTAGGACTTTTGCCTCAAACTCCTAATTTACTGCTTATTAATAGTTAGTTATGTAGTTGTTAAGTTAAGGTATTGGGTAGGATTAGGCATGTAGAATATGGTCATGCAGAATATGTGCTTTATAGGGACTAATAAACAGCCAATATGTTAATAATAGGCATGCTAATAAGCATGTAGTTTATAGTGAGAATTGTTTTGGACATGCAGTTTTTTTGTCTTAAAAAAATCTTAAATCTGATTTTTAAAACTGCAGAAAACCTGCACGATAAGTTATCATTTATGAGGTAAAACATTTTATTTTATTGATTGAAATTTCAAATCATGGTTGTTTTACTACCATTCAGAGTCAGAAATTAATTAGGACTTGGAGCAAAAATGTACGCTACATTTATAAGTTTGTTGATTTCATCTCTCCATTGGCTTGTATCCACTCAACTTTTTCTCTGGAAGGGCTATAGATGATATGTACCAATGTTTTTGCAATTTAGATCTAGGATCGGATTTTGCAGAAATGACAAGACCCCTTATTCAGGAGAGGAAAATCACTTCAAAACAAATTTAGGAAGCCTTCCACTGTACACTGGTTAACTGGCTTTCATTGCTGTTTTAGCTGTCCCAGTGAAGATTATGGCATTCAGTGCATACAAGCAACATGTAAACTTCTAGAGAAGATATGCAGAAGAATTCATTACTACAGCTATGCACAGAATTTCACTGAAATTCCTGTTGCTTGCATGAACCTCGTGGCTTCCGTATCAGGATTTGCCCAGGTATACCATTCTGCAATTTTTGTTTTAAATAACTGATTAAAGCCAATAGAATTGACTCAGTGTGTCTAAATATTTGTTCAACCTTAAGGTGACACAACAAGCTGGCACTTTTCCTGAGAAGACTCTTGTGTTACTCAATGAGGCCAAGAAAACTATGAGGACATGGATCAGACAAACTTTCAAAGGAAGACTTTTGGACAGTAGCTATATGACGGCTGTCAGCTTCACAACAGAGATTGAGGTAAGCAGAACAGGTACAGTTGAGGTCATAAGTTTATAAATGCAGTACTAAATAAAATAGTTTCCTTGAAATATAAACATCAATCATACTGCTATTTTGTCTCGTGCACTGTATGTACCCATTCACTTTTGAGTGAAATAGCTTATTCAGGACGGTAATAAAAAAATTGAATTTTTATAATTTATCTTATTTTCAACTGTATGTTTATATAAAATAACCAATGGTAGAATTCTTCTATATTAGCAGTTCATAGTTTTATTATAATGATGTTGTTTGTTCTGCTTTACAGATGTGGAATAATATTATAGCCATAGATTTCATGAGTAAGGACTTCACTAAAGAATGGAGAGAGACATTTACACTGGACTTTGAGGGGAAATATCAGCAGGTATTAATTAGACAGTTCCAGTATACATGTCTGCTAGGGTTGGGAGTTGAGAACCGGTGCAATATTTATTTATTTATTTATTTTTGTACTTTTATTTTAAAAATACTAATAATTTAAAGTCATGACATTGGGTTCTGTTGACGTTATTGAATATCAGCATTTTTCTATTCTGCATTAAAAAAAACGCTGAATAGAAATGGCAAGATGCGCATAAAATGCTCTGGTGACTGATGTAACCTCTGCTCCCTGAGATAACGGAAACGCTGGTTACGTATTTAACCGTGGTTCTGTGAATTCCGGATGACCGCCAGAGACGGTGTTACATAGTGGATAATCGCAGCGCCAGCTGGATAGGTCGAGGAAGAATATACCAACTAAGTGACATAAGCTGAGCTGAGGAATATAAGCCACTGCAGCTCAGCACCCCTCCTCGAAGCGTCTCGCATTCCGAGTGACAGGGAACTCTGCACACCAATGGACACTGCTTCTGCCATTGAAGCTAGAGTGCAAGCAGACTTGGATCGTCTTTTGGTAATACCTGGTCCTTTGACGGCATTAGAAAACTCTGCCATGAAATCCTTGCATGCTGGCATAGCAAAGGAATCCACAGGTGAAGGTCTATGGAAAAACACATTAGACTGAACAGGATGTGCAGGACATTCGTCAAGGCCAAGACGAGCCACTGCCATCCGAAGCACTTCCAATGTGTCATCCACTGGATGTGGAGCATTCTCAGATGAATGAAGAGAGCCCTCACCAGAGCCACCAGCCACTGTAGATCCCACTGGCTTGTCATGGAGCTCAGGAACCTCAGTGGAAAGATGGTCTTGAAAATGTGTGTCAGAAGCACATGTAGACATAACGTCAAGGTGGGGACTGTGAGGGTCATAAGGTGAAAACGTAGGTTCTTCACTTGATTAATGTGAGTGAATGTCCTCAGTGGAGGCCACAGCGGCAGTGGGTACTGGGTCTGCTGGTTGGAGGTTTTGCAAGGGGCGTTTCATCTCCGCCATATCTGAAGAAAGGGAAGCAACTTCCTTCGACAACAGGTGCCCAGCTAATTGCTTGCCACTAAGACTAGCTTTCTTCTTAGCCCGATGGGCACCAGTGGCTGCTGAACGTGACGTTTTTGAGCTCTCTGTTACAAGGTTAAGTCTGCTGGTAAAACATTAGCATCCCTGCTTTGGTCCAACCCCGCCAAACGCAGCCAGCAGGAAGGCGATGGAAATGGAGTGATAAGCCATTAAACCGCGATAGTTAGACAACCCCTGGATACAACCACAGGGGACGACAGTAAATTGCTATATCTCCTACCTCCGGATGAACCGCGAGGAAAAGAGAAAAATAGAAAATTTGATCACAATTCAAAATATTCGACAAACGCCCATGGTTAGGACCGTTGGCAGATAACACGGAGCAAAAAACACAAATGCGACAAAAAAAACACAACGACGATCGATGGCAACTGTAATAATCTCCTACCTCCGGATGAACCGCGAGGAACAGAGAGAAATATCGAATTCAAAAACTAATTCAACCTATTCAATAGACACCCACGGTTAGGACCATTGGGCAGATATATATACACACATACACATACATATGTAGATGCCTCATTAGATACTGTTTCTATGGGCCGCGATATGCAAGCCATCCGCCATTTTTGGAGCGGTCTGCGAGCCCTCGAGCGTAAGTTGACTGTGTGCGTCTACATCAGCAACTTATACGCATGTATATCTTTGAATATTCATTGATTATTATGGTAAATGACGTCAAGTTGACCGTTCCAAAATGGCGGACACGTCAACATATCTGGAGCAGTCGAATAGGGCATCTATAGACGTTTTTCCAGAACGCGGAAGTCACGCCTGAGTCTTAACCGGAAGGATGCTTTGCATTTCATGCATGACATGAAGCTGCCGACATTAGCTACATTAAAAACAGATGGGCACTATGGCCACATACAGGCTTCTCATCTTCTGTATGTGAGATGCAAGAAAATAACAGTGAAAGAAGTCTTAACGTTAGCACATTTTGACATGGGACTAGTTGCACTCATGAGCCCTGCGGTAGTGGCAGCGTTGATCATCTGACTTGGAACTACCTGTGATTTGTCTACACCCTTTATTATTTTAATTTATTTGGTTTTATTATGTAGGAGAAAAGAACCACTGTTACTTTCCTGGTTGCAGCAGCTTCTATTTTTATTATTGATACTTTGTGCCAGTCTCCCAGGAAGTGTCTTATTCACTTGAACATATGGGATGGAAACGGTGCTTTATTCGCAATTATACTGTTATATTGTTTTATGTTATACTTATATTTATATTATGTAATATTATTTTATATGGTTTTATGCGATATTCCAATTTTTCACGCAAGTTATATTCACAACTTTAGATGGAAACATCGCTACTGTGCAAACTCCCAGTACACTTCAAACCCACTAACACGTTTAGTGTAACTGACATTCCAAAGTGTGTCTTTGTACTGAATATGTGTAAATATGGGACTTTTTTTTTTTTCTCATTAGGAGGATCATCTCGATCAAATTGAGGTTTATTGCTCAAAGATTGAGAAACTTATTGGCTCCCAGCCTTATTTGGTGGATAGTGTAGAGAAGTGTGCTCTCCAGGCTGTTACAACAATATGCCAGGTAAAGGTCTTTCACTTCATTCTCACTGACATATATAAATATTCATTAGAACATTTTATAAAATGGTATTTGGACCGAAATCTAGTCAAGGTTGAGGATTATTTACCTTTTTTGTACCTACAAAATTTAGTGAAATGCATGCTGGCTTGAAATATTTAAAGAAAAAGTTCACTAAAAATGAAAATTATGTATTAATTTACTCAAACTCATGTCATTCTAAACTCGCTTCTGTGGAGCGGAATAGGAGAAATTTTAAGTATTGTTTGTATTATTTGTGTTAAGGGCTGTTTAAGGGTTAAGACTTGGTTTCAGTGTCAAGGTCAGGGGTGATGTTAAAGGGGGAAGGTTAGGGCCCTGATCAGAGGTGTGTGTGTTGAGGTTTGAAATGTTTTGAACTGAATATGGGAAAATGCTTACTGTACTGATCTTTTTAACAGACTAAATCTGAGGGAAAACTTTTTGAGAGATTCAGTAAATTGCGGATAAACTGGAAATTTGGAAAGCTTGTATCTACCATCATCCTAAAGTCCTGGCCAAAAAATGACAAAGGAACCTATCTGGAGGACGAAGAAGTTGTTCTCAAACATCTTCTGGGTTGGACAGCAGCTAAGAATATTTTTCAGCTTCATGGTAATTGAATGGCATTGCTGTGTTGAGATTTCACAACCTTTTTTTATACAGAAGAAAGAGTCTCATATTTTTTTATTTATTTTTGCTCTGCAGGTGCTGATGAAAAACTGATTGATCAGCTTTCTAATGAGGCTAAAGAGAAATTTGCCATGGCGACCTCGTTATTCTCAAACATTCTAAATCAAGTCATAACAGGGAAAATAACGATAAAGCTACTCAATCACATCCTGCAAAAGAGGAGCACTTTCCTTGAGCTGCTTAATTTAGGTAAAATACCTCACACATGAGATTTGACCCTATTACTATAATATAATGTGAAGAATCATTACTCTACTGTTTTTTCAGAATGTTTTTGTGAATGTGAACAATACAAGGACACCACTGCCATGAAGAGACTTCTTCAGTCTAGACAAGAGGAGGTGAAGGCTATTAATCATGAGAGAGCACTGGTGGATGCTCTTATTACAATGAGCCGCAATCTGCAAGAGCACGTGATGGGTAGAGTATATGCTACAGTATCTACTTAACACCTGGCAATAATAGCTCACTTTTATACAGAGATATAAATTTCTGTTTTACAGTTGATTTTGAAGGGTTGGAAGAAAAGCAGCAAATCGACATTGATGAGATGGACCTGGACAAGTTAATGGAAGTTCATTCATTAAATCAGATTCCCTCTGAAATGTCAGGAGTAGTCACCTACTTTGAGCTTGAAGATGATGTTCGATCTATGGCAGAGGTTCTAAACAACTATAAAGACAGCTACATTTTCAAAACGTGTTGGGTGAAACAGGCAGCAGTGTTTGCAGAGAACATGAAAGATGATGGAGTAGTTCCTTCAGAGGAGGAATTTTTAATCACACTCGAAGATCTTTATAGTGAAATATTTGAACCATGTTATGATTCCTACAAAATCATATACACAAGGCTTAAAGATGGTAGCATAACGTTTGAAAAAGTTGACATAACATTCAAAGCCTACAAGGGAAAATATGATGACCTGGAAGCAGAAGTAGCAATTATATGCAAACTGGATCGCAATGATGACCAGCGCTGGGTCCAGACAAGAATCCAGCAGATTGAGCAGTACCATGATCTTCATCTGGCAGTAGAGTCAGCTCAGGTGGTCATGATGGTCAAACAAACACTCGGCCTACAAGGAAACTTTGAAGTTTTGGAGAAGTTGCTTGTTACTGTAAGTCATTTAATTTTTGCCCTTATGTTTCCTATTGTCAAATAAATGCATTTCAATGAAAAATAAATAAGGCATGTGGTAAACCCATGAGGCTTTCTTCCCTTCAGACACACTTGGATTTTAAACAGGAGCGTCTTGACAGCATTGACAATGAGTTGATGCAGGCAAAAACTGTGCTTGTGGACATCACCGAGTCCCGTAGACTGTGCCTTAAAGAGCTTGGCCTCAGAAAGAATTTTGTTATTTGGGTTAAAGAGGCTCTTGAAGGTAAATAATAGGTGTTTTTGCTGATAGTTGAATGTGATTTCTTAATTCTTATGCTGTTATATAAGCAAATTATGTTCCTTTTTATCATTTCAGACATCAATGAGTTGAAAGTCTTTGTGGATTTGGCTTCCATCTCTGCCGGAGAGAATGATTTGGATGTGGATCGTGTAGCCTGTTTTCATGATGCAGTTCTTGGCTACTCCTCAATGCTCTATGATTTGAAGCCAGATGCTGGCTTCAGGCACTTTAAAGAAATGCTGAAGAAACTATGGAAGGCACTTGACAATGATCCCAACCTCCCAAAGAAATTGGTAAGAGTATCTACTAGCTTTGCTAACCAGAGGAAGAAAATAGGATTTTTTTGTTCACCAACATTTTCTCCGTTTCAGTGTGACTCTGCAAGACACATAGAATGGTTGAAAACAGTCAAGGACAGTCATGGGTCAGTGGAGCTGTCATCTCTTTCTCTGGCGTCGACTATCAACACAAAAGGAATCTATGTTATCAGAGCACAAAATCAAAAGAAGGTATGTCATTAACTGTTTGAGTTCAAATAGATGTAGCACAGACGATGCACACAGAAATTTTGAAATACTTAAGAGTATTTGCTAACTTTATGCTGGATTGCCGATTAAAACCAGTTTGAAGGGTTATGTTTGCTTTGGAAAATGCTAACTGGTTTCTAGCTGGTTTAGTTGGTGGACCAAATTGACTGTCACATTGGTCAAGGCCTTGCAAGGAAAATCAGGTTTCCAGTTGTTCCAATCTAGTTTAGGCAATTGACAAGATAGAGCTCAAGATAACAGTTGGTGGAGACCTGGTCATCTTGATCAAGATCTTTGCTGGACAAATAAATAGTTGGTAAGTGGTTGTGCTGATACGTAAAAAAATGGGAGGCGATTTGCTGCTAGACCAAAATGTTCATCCAGCTCATTCAGGTCCCCACCAGCTGATAATTCATAAATTAACTAACTGACCAGCTTGGATCAACTACAAAACCAGTTCAGTCATGAGAACTCTTTGAAAGGATTATAAAATCCTTATTAATGTAAATTGAATGTCCATAGGTTTGGTCTTGGCTGCTTGCTGCTATGGAGCAAGTAGACATGCTTCTGCTAAATGCTCAGATCATACAATTAAAAGGAAACATGCTGCTGCTAGACAGAGGAAGATACCCCCCAGCTCAGTAATAGTATTTGTGCAATCAAGTTGACGATATCGCTGGAAATTAAGTGTCCCCAACTAAGCAAGCCAGAGGCGACAGCGGCAAGGAACCAAAACTCCATCGGTGACAGAATGGAGAAAAAAAAACTTGGGAGAAACCAGGCTGAGTCAGGGGGGCCAGTTCTCCTCTGGCCAGACGAACCAGCAGTTTGTGCTGAGTACTCATCTGGTTCCCGTGGTCTTGTCCCGATGGCAGTCTAGGATACAAGGTCTTCACTGGGGATCTGTCTCTGGGGCTCATCTAGTTGTCCTGATCTCTGCTGACATTCAGCGCTGTAGAGGTCATCTGTAGGTGCTGATCCACCATCTGGACTGGATACGGACTGGATCGGGTGGCTACGGTGATCTCGGAATAAGAAAGAAACAGACTAATATTAGTGTAGATGCCATTCTTCTTACGATGTAACAAGTACATCGGGTGTTATGGGAAGTGTTCCCGGTTCTGGTTGACCTAATTAATGCAGCCTAACAATCCTTTAACGGATTTGAATATTAGAAGAATATTAGAATAATAGAAATGTGTTAATGTTTTATGTGTAAACCAGGTTAAAGAGATGGGGTTATAATCTAGATTTAAACTGTCTGTCTGTGTGTGTGTGTGCAGGGCTCAACATTAAGGATTTTTTCTACTAGCCCAGTCGGGCCAGTGGTTCAAATTTTTACTTGCCTTGCCACAAAAAATAAAATAGTTGCTGTTATCATTGTTTTTGATCTGTTATCTTTTATTCAAATAAATAAGCTTATATGACTCCAATATTTTAGATACCAATTAAATTTTACAATTCTTGATTTCAATTTTGATACCACAGCAAAAACCACTAGCTATAAATACATATATTCAAACATTATTAAAGACAAGTGAACCGCCAGTAAATAAGAACACATGAACAAATTACAAGTTAAATATAGGCCTATAGCACAAAGATAGAAATGAAATGACACCTAAAAATTTTTTTTATGTTTTTAGATGTTCAGGTTATACCACATTATACCACGGTGTCAAACTGTTATCCTTAATCTTCCTTGAGCATAAAGGAGCAACCGTATCTAAAGTGCTAGAAAAGAGAGAGTCCATAGTTTCTGTTACATCATCAAGTTTTTCTGAGCTATTGGATATGCTGAGGAATTGCGATTAAATCAGGAAGATTACTTACAAAGCAGTCTTTTGTGGTAGAAGTGATGGTTCTACCATACTCGTAACAAGGAGTAGAATTTACAGTTTTAGCTATATGGAGTTTACACAAGACTATATAATGATCTGAGATATCATCGCTTTGCTGCAGAATTTCAACACCTTTAACATCAATTCCATGTGACAGTATTAAATCTTGAGTATGATTTCGACAATGAGTAGGACCTGACACCCCAATAGTGTCTAGAAATGCTGATCCCAATGCATCTTTTTCATTATCAACATGGATATTAAAATCACCAGCAATTAAGACTTTATCTGCAGCTAGCTCTAACTCTGCAAAAAATCTGCAAATTCTTTAATAAAGTCTGTATGATGCCCTGGTGGCCTGTATACAGTAGCCAGCACAAACATCACAGGGGATTTATCATGAACACTTGTTTCTCTGGATAATGTTATATGAAGCACCATTACTTCAAATGAGTTATACTTGTAGCCCGCCCTCTGAGAAATACAGAAAATATTGCTATAAATTGTAGCAAAACCTCCCCCTTTACCTTTTGGACGCGGCTCATGTTTATAACAGTAATCTTGGGGGGTAGACTCATTTAAAATAATGTAATCATCTGGTATTAGCCAGGTTTCTGTCAAACAGAGCACATCTAGGTTATGATCAGTGATCATATCATTTACCAAAAGGGCTTTCGTAGAAAGAGACCTGATATTCAATAAGCCAAGTTTATTTTTTGTTTCTCTGTATTATATAATTTTTTTTTATTTGTTGAGCATCAATTAAATTGTTACTCTTTTCTAGTTCGGGGAACAGACACAGACTCTATAGTGTGATATATAGGTGAAAGGGTCTCTTTGTGCTGAGAATGAACTGACTTCTCTGAGGAGCAGCGACATTCTACAATAGCTCAATACTTGCTTTTAGTTATCTTATCTTCAATAAATGGCCCAATTGATGCCAATATTACTTAAGAAATATCAAACCTTGAGTATTGCTTTTTTTCAGTTTTGCTTGGAAAATATTCTGAAGCTACATATTATGGAAGAGCATGATGAGGGCTATGAGAGGCGCATTTATTCTCTGGAAGACCTCAGAGATCTTCAGAATAAATTGATGCTAATGTCTGGCAAAGGAGATCAGGGCCAGTTTGAAGTCGATCAGTTTGCAGAGGTGACTTTTTACCTTTTAGATATTTTATTGTTGTATTTCACCATGGCTGTTGTAATTATCCCCAAATTAACTTCTTTCCTTTTTCCAGGTTTTTGCCAGTGTACAGAGGTTGGCCTCTGTATTCATTGATTTGTTTGTTGCTGGAAATCCATTGTTCAGACACTGGGAGACAAACATCAACTGTAATAGTAAAGAAGCATGCATCATTATGGACTTCAATTTGGGGAATGTTGTCAGTGTTGTCATGGTAGAAGGTGATGTCACAGAACAGCTGCCAGAAGTCTGTAAGAAAATGGAGAGCTGCTTAAGCTTCTGGAAATATTTTATGGACAAGCAGAGATCTCAACATTATTTCTTAAACTATTACACTGCGGAACAGGTAGTCTACCTGTGCCATCAGCTAGCCCAGGGCAGTGTTGCCACAATGGAAGATCAAGTTCTTATGATGCTCTCCTTTATCAAACCTAATTGCACCACTTCAGATTTGAGACAGGCTTGGCACAGGCTTCAGTATGAAGTAATTAAGAAGGGTCCTGAGCAAAACGATGACTTATACTTTCAAACTTTTATGGAAGTCCCCAGTATGATGGAGAATGAGAGTATTGAAGAGACATGCCCATTGATTGACGACTTGGCAAGCCAGTTGGGGGATGCTATTGGGTCAAAAAAGCTAGATGTGATTTGGAATGCTTACATGCGGAACATGAACAATTTTCTGCCAGACTCCCTTGATGTCAGAAGACTTGGATATCTTCTTGAAATTTTGGCCAACAGCCCCAACGAACACGAAGCTGACTCCTCAAAGGATGAGAGAACACAGTACATTCAGAGAGAACTTCCAAATGGAATGGCTACTGGAAAACCAAATTTAATCATCTGCCCTTCTGAAGAAATTCTGATATCTTGCATTTCAATTTACATGAGCAGCAAGGGCCAGCCTCTACCAACCTATGACGAAGTACTCCTCTGTAGTGCTTCCACTTCTTATGAAGAAGTGGAACTTTTCCTCAGGCGCTGTCTCTCTGCTGGCTACAGGGGAAAGAAGATATACACAATGCTCTATGTGGACCAACTTACCTATGAAGTCAGCTACAAAGTGGAACAATTTTTTCAGCAACAAAGTGCACGGAGCAGAAATGATTACAAACTTGTGTTGGTCTGCAGCTCTAACAGAGAACATGCATACCTTCCTTCAGCTTTTAGTCAATTTAGATTGCACTTGATTCCCCAAGAACCAATTGTCAGTATTCAGCGATACCTTGTTAGTCATTTTACAGTACCAGCTGACATATCCAGTGCTGCTGCTGTGTTCAAAGACAAACAGTGTGTGGGAGTTGTATCCTCAGAAAGATCAGGAGTTGGTGAGTAATGGATTTAAATTGGAGTTTTTTTAAATGGATTTAAACTTTTCCAGTTTTCAGAATTCGTGTCAGCTAAATAAAGTACCCTATTTGTGATTATAATTATTTTTGCTGAAAGTGTAAGATGGTAAATTACGTCTGTGTGGTGCATTCTAGGAAAATCACTTTACATTAAACGAATGTATGAGAATTTGAAGATCACCAAGAAGCCTTCACAGCTGAAGTGCATCAGGTTAATTGAGCCAAGAGTTGATGAAAATGTCATCCTTCAGTCCTTGCTCAACAGCCCCAAGAAAAAGCTTTCAGTCTATCATTTTGATGTCACCACCATGGTAGCTACCTGATTTAGAATTAATTTATTTATTTATTTCTTTTTAAATATAAACTTATATAAACATCAACATTTCTTTCTAAGTATTGTTTATATACTTACAGGTAAAGAAAGGACTTCATGAATTTCTGTTCAGGCTGCTGATCCTTGGATACCTTATGGACTCAGAAGGAAACATGTGGAAAACCAGTAATAAGCACTTGTATGTCATCGAGATACTAAGACCTGGGACATCCCGAATTGATCGAAGAGCTGTAAGTAAACTCATTAAATCAATTAGGAATTGTTGTTATTAATTAGACAAATGCCTCATAAATTAATTTGTCTCTTCATGTTAGGGTGCAAAAGTTCCATCTGCTTTCCTGAATGTGTTCCCAAGTGTCTACTGCCGTCCACCCAAAGAGGTCCTTGAGTTGGAAATGAGAATGCAAGAAGATCCATCATTAGAACAGGGTGATGATCCCCTAATGGATGACCAAGAGTTCAAGAGTGAGGCCTACCAGCGGCCTTATCAGTACCTGCAGCGTTTCTACAATGGTGTCAATTTGGATGCTTTCATGTACCAAGGAATTGAAGGAACTCCTGTGGAATGCCTGCAGATGTTGTTTGTGTACTGCGGCATTGTAGACCCCTCTTGGGCAGAGTTGCGGAATTTCACTTGGTTCTTGAACTTACAGCTTCGGGATTGTGAGAGATCCGTCTTCTGTGATGTTTCTTTCATAGGGGACACTCTGTTGGGATTCAAAAATTTTGTTGTTGATTTTATGATTCTCATGGCAAAGGATTTCGCAACTCCTTCACTTAGCATCTCTGACCAGAGTCCTGGGAGACTGCACAATGACCTTGCTTCTACCAATGAAGAGGATCTGGCTCCATTTAGGATAAGAAAACGATGGGAGTCAGAACCACATCCATATATTTTCTTCAATGATGACCATGAGTCCATGACATTCATTGGCTTTCATCTTCAGCCAAATGTGCAGAATGGGATTGATGCAATTGATCCATCAACAAACAGAGTGATCAAGCAGAACATTATGACCAGAGAGCTCTATGAGGGCCTCAAACTACAGAGAGTTCCTTTTAATGTTGATTTTGACCAGCTCCCAAGATGGGAGAAAATTGAGAGACTTTCCAGGGTGTTGGGAATACAGTGGCCTCTTGACCCAGATGAAACATATGAGCTCACCACAGACAACATTTTGAAAATGTTGGCAATTCACATGCGCTTCCGCTGTGGAATTCCTGTAATAATCATGGGTGAGACAGGATGTGGGAAAACCAGGCTAATAAAATTCCTTTGTGAGATGCACAGATGTGGAGTTGCCACTGACAACCTGAAATTAGTCAAGGTTCATGGAGGGACAAGCTCAGACATGATTTACACCAAAGTGAGAGAAGCAGAGGCCATGGCGTTAAGAAACAAGCTGGATTATGGGTTTGGCACGGTGTTGTTTTTTGATGAAGCAAACACAACGGAGGCCATTAGCAGTATTAAGGAAATCCTTTGCGACAACACTGCTGAGGGACAGGATTTGACAGGTGACACTGGCTTGCAAATCATTGCCGCTTGCAACCCATACAGGAAACACACAGATGTAATGATCAAGAGATTGGAGTTAGCTGGTTTGGGATACAGAGTTCGTGCTGAGGAAACCGATGAAAAACTTGGATCCATTCCACTTCGCCAGCTAGTGTACAGAGTGCAGGCCTTGCCACCTAGTATGATTCCACTAGTTTGGGACTTTGGACAGCTCAATGACCATACTGAAAAAATGTACATCAAGCAAATAGTCGAAAGAGTAGCTGAAACCTATTTAATTGATTCAGATTACGTCACAACCATTACAGATGTTCTGTCAGCCTCACAGAAGTACATGCGAACAAGACAGGATGAATGTAGTTTTGTGAGTCTGAGGGATGTAGAGCGCTGCATGCAAGTTTTTGGCTGGTTCTACAAAAACCACCCAATGTTAATCTCAGAGATTGACCAGTTTGAGAGTAATCAGAGGGCAGAGAGAAGCGATCAACATCAGAGGGATAATGATGAAAGAGACCCAATTCTTTGGTCTTTAGTTATGGCTGTTGGTGTATGTTACCATGCCTGCTTGGAGGATAAAGAGAAATACAGAAAAAAAATTTGCGGGTACCTTCCAAAGACATACAGCCCAATGAAAGTGATGCAGGAGATCTCAGTTATTCAGGATCTTTTTCTGAGTGGTGTTCCATTGGGTGAAACCATTGCCCGAAACAATGCCTTGAAGGAAAATGTCTTCATGATGGTGATTTGCATTGAACTACGAATACCTCTCTTTTTGGTTGGAAAACCTGGAAGCTCCAAGTCCTTGTCTAAAACATTGGTTGCAGATGGCATGCAAGGCCAAGCAGCCCATTCTGATCTGTTTAGAAAACTGAAGCAAATTCATCTGGTTTCCTTCCAGTGCAGTCCTCATTCTACACCAGATGGGATTATCAGTACATTCAGGCAATGTGCCCGTTTTCAGGAAGGCAAGAACCTGTCAGAGTATGTCTCAGTGGTAGTGCTAGATGAGATAGGTTTGGCTGAGGATTCCCAGAAAATGCCTCTGAAAACTTTACATCCTTTGCTGGAAGAGGGATGCATAGATGATCAGCCGGTACCACACAAGAAGGTGGGATTCATCGGTATCTCGAACTGGGCTTTGGACCCAGCCAAGATGAATAGAGGGATATTTGTTTCACGTGGTGATCCTGATGAAAAGGAGTTGATTGAGAGTGCAAAAGGAATATGTTCCTCAGATGCCATGATCCTTGAAAGGGTGAGAGATTACTTTCAGCCATTTGCCCGTGCTTACCTGAACATCTGTAAGAAACAGGGAAAAGGTTTTTTTGGCCTGCGAGACTATTACAGCTTGATAAAGATGATGTTCGCTGTTGCCAAAGCCAATGATCAGAAACCTAGTGCAGAACAGATTGTGAAGGCTGTTCTGAGGAACTTCAGTGGCAAGGATAATGTGGATGCTGTCACAGTTTTCACCAGCAGACTAAATATCAAACCCAATCTTGAGACTATCAGTGCCATTGAGCTTGTAAGAGAGAACATTACAGCCATTGGACAAGATGAAGAATGCAGATACCTTCTGGTTCTGACCAAAAACTATGCAGCCCTTCAAATTCTTCAGCAAACATTTTTTTCAGACCAGTACCAACCAGAGATTATCTTTGGTTCAAGCTTTCCAAAAGACCAGGAGTATACTCAGATATGCCGCAACATTAACCGTGTCAAGATCTGTATGGAAACTGGCCAAACCGTTGTGCTTTTGAACTTGCAGAACTTGTACGAAAGCTTGTATGATGCCCTCAACCAATATTACGTTAGCCTTGGAGGTCAGAAATATGTGGATTTGGGGCTTGGAACCCACAGAGTCAAATGCAGAGTGCACAGAGACTTCAGGCTCATTGTCATTGAAGAGAAGGACATTGTGTACAAGCAGTTTCCCATTCCATTGATCAACAGATTGGAGAAACATTATCTTGACCTCAATACTGTACTAAAGAGTGAACAAAAAGACCTTGTTGAGAAGCTTGAACAGTGGGTTCAATCCTTCATTTCTGCTAGAGGCAAGCACTCAATTGCTCCCCAAGCACGCCGTTACCTTCCAGCTGATGCTTTTATTGGCTACCACTCGGACACTTGTGCATCTGTTGTGGTACAAGTTACAGAGCAACTCAAAGGGCAGGAGCTCTTAGATCCTAGAAAAGTTATCTTAGATGAGGCTAAATTGATCCTTTTAAACTGTGCAACACCAGATGCTGTGGTTCGGCTGGACTGCACTTTCCTCTCCAATGTAGAAAGTGACCACTTGTCAAGGGTATACTTTGAAGACCAGAAGCACAGTTCCCTTGCTGACTTCATCCTTTCTCACCTACAGCAAGCAGGGCCTAGCCACGCCTCTTTCACAGAGGTAAATCCATTTTATTTTAAATACTCTGATTATTACTGTAGAAGAGTGGTTTTTATTTGGGGGATAGAACAGACTAGGGGGCCTCAGCAGCCCACCCAGTTCACCCAAAAATGAAAATTCTGTCATTAATTACTCACTCTCATGTTTTTTCAAACACGTAAGACGTAAGTTCATTAAGATATTTTTGATGGAATCTGAGAGCTCTCTGACACTCCCATAGACAGCAAGGATCCTTACACGATCAAGGTACAGAAACATAGCAAGGACATCGGTAAAATAATCCATGTAACATCAGGGGTTCAACCATAATTTTACAAAGCTACGAAAAGCCCTGGCACCATTTTGGAGAGGATCCACTGAACGTAATGCTATTCTGTGTCAGCTGTGTCACGTGGATACGTTGTCTACATTGTTTGTGCTTTGATCTGAACATAAACAACATATCCGTGTGACATAGCTGACACAGAATAGCATACGTTGTTTACATTCAGTGGATACTCTCCAAAATGGCGCTAGGGTGACGCGGAGGAGACGAATTGTTGAATAGTCGTTATTTTTGTTTTCTTTCCGCACAAAAAGTATTCTCGTAGCTTCGTAAAATTACGGTTGAACCCCTGATGTCACATGAATTATTTTACCAATGTCCTTGCTATGTTTCTGGACCTTGACCGTGTAAGGATACTGAGCCCCAGAGACATATCCCCAGTGAAGACCTCGACTAAAATACAATAAAACTAAAAATAGAACAAAATAACTAACTACATAATACTATTATTGTTAGAAATTGCAACAATATAAAGATAGAAATATAGTACATTTATATATTTAAAAATTTAATTAAAACATAATATACAAATATGAAAAAATTAATAAATACATTCTAAAATAATAAATAGTATATATATATAAAATATATATATATATATATGTATATGTGTTTCTGTTGTATATATGTATGCATGTATGTATGTATATATTATTAAATGAATTAAACTATAAGTTTAAATTATAATAAACAAACAAATATATATTATAAAAATAGAGAGAAACAATAAATGCACTATACATTACAATTATAGCAAATGAATAAATCATATAAATGGAAAAACATAAATCATAAATAAAACACAAATAAAAAAAATAAATTAAATTATCAATTAAAATGCTCCATCGGGACCACGGGAATCAGATAAGCCCTTTGCACAATCTGACATGGCTGCGGTTGGAATTGGACTGCAGGTTTCGTCTGGCCAGAGGAGAACTGGCCCCCCGACTGAGCCTGGTTTCTCCCAAGGTTTTTTTCTCCATTCTGTCACAGAGGGAGATTTTGTTTCTTGCCGCTGTCGCCTCTGGCTTGCTCAGTTGGGGACACTTAATTTCTAGCGATTATCATCGATTTGATTGCACATATACTATTTAAACTAAACTGAGCTAGACAATGATATCTCTGAATCCAATAATGAAATGCCTTTAACTGAAAATTGAGTGTTTAATCTTGTACATTACTGACACTCTATCCACCAATTTGATACTGTTAAGTGCTTTGAGACAATCTGTATTGTTAAAAGCGCTATATAAATAAAGGTGACTTGACTTGACTTGACTTGACTGTCTATGGGAGGGTCAGAGAGCTCACGGGATGCATCAAAAATATCTTAATTTGTGTTCCAAAGATGAACGGAGGTCTTACGGGTTTGGAACGACATGAGGTTCATGACAGAATTTTCATTTTTGGGTGAACTAACCCTTTAAAACAAGGTTTAAAATAAGGTAAAACAGCTAAAAATGATGCAAACTGGCACCATGTTTTCTATTTTAATGAATTCCCTCAGCAACTGTAATATTTAAGAACCAGGGTTCCCTTCTTAGAAAACCTTTAAACAGTACAGTATATGAGGTTTCGAGACATTAAAAAAATTATTACAATTTTAAAATCATTAATTTCTTGAATGAAAATCCTTTTTTTTCCCTAATTAAGTCACAATGTAAAATATTTTAATGCGTAGAAAATTGTAACTGCTGAGAAAATTGTGAGTAAAAATTATTTTTAAAAATATGTATATAATAAAATTAAATAAATAAGTCTTATCCCGCAATCACAAACAACTAGAAAACTGCTGTATTGCAAATTCATTGATCATAAATAACCCTGAAGGACATTCGGTTCTTGAAGTTTCTGTAATTTAAATGTTCAATGGAATTAGGATTTAATCATTTTAATTTTACTTACTTATAATTATTTTACTTGGTTATTTTAAAATATTGCCACTTCTAGTTTCTTTAAATAAAGATTGAAAGTCAAGCAGCTTTTTCATTACAGCAGAAGCACCAGAAATATCTACATAGTAAATACAATAGTCTACATTGGGGGCATTCAAATACTGTCATAGATATTGAGGGACCTCGGAGACAAAAAGTTTTGAAACCACTGCTCTAGAGCAATTTATAACATTTCAATATTAGCACTTGTATTATTTTTTTCTAATACTTAGGTGACTACATTCTCAAGGCTTCTGACTGCTGCAGAAACTGAACAGCTACACAACGTAGTTCAAAACATAGAGCTCCTCTCACTACAGCAATTTGACACGGAGCACTCATTCCTCAAGAAAATCAAGTATTGTGCTCACAACATCACTACATCTTGTCACACCACAACAAAAATGCACATTTGTTCTTAATTAAATTAATTAAAACCCTTTTCTCTGTATTCAGGAATTATTTGGAAAACACCACTGGGGACAAGATACTTGTCATCCAATCCGATTTTGATGAAGGCTCCCAAAGGTTAAATGTCATTGCATCTGCAAAGTGAGTTAAATGTGGTTGGTGGCATATTTTGCTAGTTCAGTTAATACAAAGCAGCGTAATTTGAACTTAAAATATATTTCCAGGTATTCTTCTATCAATGAAATAAACAAATTCAGGAAAGAGGACAATCAAAAGGTTTTTGTGTACTTCATCACTAAACTACCCAGAATGGATGGTGGAACTTCCTACATTGGATTTAATGGCGGTAAGACTAGTTTGATTTCGTCAATGATCAACACTGTTTGTTTTAGCGAAAATCTCATCTCTAAAGTTTCTTTTATAAGGGCCATGGAAGTCAGTCCACATTGATGACCTCAGAAGATCGAAAGATTTTGTCTCTGATATAAAAGCCTTGCAGTGTTTGACCATTAGCCAGCTGTTTGAAGAGAAAACAGATGAGCCTGAAGGTGATATTATTATTAAGAAAATATTGAGCATTAATCTTTAAAGGGTTGATTCACATTCTCAAAAAAATTCTAATCATTTTTATTGCTTGCAGCTATGGAGGTTGATGACATGTACACAGAAGATGAAAAGATGGAGCTAGAAGACAATACTGTGAGTCACATCCTCAACAACAGCACTATATTTTCAGTAATTTTTTGATACTATTGCCACCCTTTTCAGTTCATTACACTTCTAGGAATACTCAGTAAGTAAAAATGTAGTTGTATTTCTTGTGCTCTTCAGGGCTGGAAGAATGTTTTGGACACCACTGCACTAGTGCGAAGCTGTGTTCAGAGTGCAGTTGGCATGCTAAGAGATCAGACAGAGGCAAGCACCCGTAGTACCAAGAGAGTAGAGATTCTGCTAATGCTATTGGCTGACAACAAGACTCTACACGGTGAGAGATCGCTGTTTCTATTGTTATTCTTTATAGCTTTCATTAACTGTCTTATAAGGAATCACTGATATTTAGGTTTTTATTTTACCAGCTGAATTTATGAAAACTTTAAAGAAGCGACTTCATTTTCTATTGATGACTCACGATGAAAACACAATCTCTGCCAAGAGCTGGGTCTCAAAGGAAGCACTAAATACTGATGCATTGCAAGAAGGTGGGACTTTTAGGTAAGTGTAAGAGATAGTGTTTTGCACAGTATATTGGATTGTAGCCTTTCAGATGTTCTCATGGATCTTCATTGGCTTGACTAGCCCCTATTGGCTCTTTGTAAAACCCTATACCTTCTATATATTCGGTCTTCTACCCTATACCTTCTACTCTGTCTTCAACTCTACTTTTAATAATTATTTGTTTTTTGTTTTTTTAGACATGCCCTGTGGAGGCGAGTTCAAGCAGTAGTAACTCCCTTCCTTGCACAACTTGTTTCAATTATTGACCGCGACTGCAATCTAGACCTCTTGCTGGATAGACATTCTGAAGAATCTTTGAAGAAACTGTGGTTGGACATTTTTGGAGATTTCAAGTTACTAAATGTTCCTTACACAAGAGTGGAAAACAAGTATGTAATTATTTGATTTCAAGGTGCATTTTGTGAGCCGTTGGGCCCAAAACATATGCAAATATGCTAATGCTCCTGGTTTCACAAGCTTGATTGTACGTTGTTTCTGACAGGGATTCATAATGCAAAGCAAATATGCATTGCATTCTCAGCATTGCTGCTCAGTCAGTTTTTTTTTTTAAGGTCAACTACTGTCATTTCTGAGCAACAGTTAAAAGAGAATCCTTCTGACCAAGTTACTCAACTGGTATAGAGCTAGCTACCCAAATAATAACATTAATGGCAATGAACATTATGGTAACTCGAATACTCCCCACGAATTAAAAGCAAGAGCGTGTTGTGTAAATCTCAATCATACACTAACAATGTTTTCTAAGCAATCATGTCTACAATTAGCAAAAGTCATTGCTGTAACTGAAAACACTGTTTTATAGCTCAGAGATGAAGACAATCTTGGTTCAGAACCACATTGCAGTCGACAGGAACATGGGCTGCACCTTGCCTTTCAGCTGGAGGATTAAAGATTGTCTAGAGGAACTCTGGGTGCATGCTTTGCAGCGAGAAGGTATTTTACACAACTTCTTCCCTTGCTATGTTGTTTTTTTTTTTTTTATGACCAATCATTCTTAAATCAGGTTTGTTCTCTTGAAGAGTTCTCTTTTTCATTTTCCTTTAACTCAAATTTAACTTTCATTTTTTTTTCAATTTTTTTTTTACAGAGGAAAATGTAAACAATAAAAGATGTATTTGCATTTCTTTCAACAGGACATTCTATAAAGCAATTTGAAGAGTTCTTTTGGAAGACCCCCTTGGGCCGGTACATCTCTGAAGCAACCCAAGAGATGCAGATGGAGTTTTTCCACCGGTATCTCCAGGATTTCATCTCAATGACCATGGATGTAACATCAGAGGTGGACCTCAAGGTGAGAAACAGACCCTTTCAGAGCTAGATTTCTACCCATCATCTACACATCCAAGCACACTACTTCATTGTGTTGTTTTTTTACCTTTTACTGTAGCTCTTACGTGGCGCTCTTACTTGTGGTGTACATGAGCTAAGAGGCAGTCAGGAAGCACATGAAAGTGAAGTAATTTCTCTGGCATGGGTTCATGCTGCCTATCATCATTTCAAGAACCGAATACAGAACCTCTACAGGATGATCAGTATAGAGCCTCAGATTGCTCACATGTTAATTGATAACAGATGTGCCAGAGAGGGCACAGAATTGGTAATTGCATTAAACTTACTTCTGCTGCCAAAGTTTGCATGAAAATATTTATTACAGTGTATTACAGTAATTGATTGTTTACTTCCCCCTGACCACCTTTCTGTTTTTCAGATGTTAGATATGTACGCTGCTGTGGCCTGTATTGAATACCTGGAGCCCCAGACTCTAGATGGAGATGTTCAGAGTCTAGCCTGGCTTAGACGTGTAAAAAAACTACAGGTCCCAATTGAGCTGGTCTGCTGTGAGGAGAGCCTACGCCATTATGGAGAGAAAAGCAAACAGATGGTCACCCACATCCAGTGAGTTATGAGCTCTAAAATTTGTGTTTTATGAGCTCTACAATTATTGTCTTATGAGTCTTGGGAAATGTTACAGCATGTAGACATGTTATCTGTCTATTTTTTGTTACGTTATTGCTCGATAGCAACTACAGCTCTGGAGAGTAAGCTGTTTTTCAGCCTGACAGTGTGGGACTTGGTTGCTCCTGTATCTGTTTATTTACCTTAGATCAGTGGTTCAAAGCCTTTTTACCTTTTTGAAAAGGCCCCTCATTGTAAAGCCCTGCATGGGCCTCAAAGCTAAGCCCTTGTCCAACAGCTTATCAGAATTCATCTGACTGCAGCCATTAAAAATAGTTCAGTTTTGTTTTTTATTGCAAAATGGTTACTTTATTAAGTTAATATAGAAAAATGTTTTGTTAAATTCAAGTTTTTGTTTTTTAAAGTGATGACCTAGCGGCCAGCAGTGAGTTGACCTCATATTTGATCAATTTAGCCTTTTAAAATCAAGACTGGACTTACCTTCAATAAAATCCATAGATATAAAACACTTGAAGCACATCACAATTTTAGATTAAATGTTAATCTAAATAAATGTGTGCTATTAGGCGCATTTACAAGCATTTCTGCCGAATATGGAAGCTAAAGCGTGCTTAATGCATGGAGGCGCCGCCGTGATCACATGCGTATTTAAAAAAAATTTCTGATAACAGTGAAAACAACTTAATACGCCTTCATTTTTGATCTTCCAGCTAAGAGTAATGCATAAATCGAAACTGTAATAGGTCTATTTTAATTGTGTGCATTCACATTATCAACAAAATGTGCTTTTGTAAAATAAAGTGCTACAGAGATAGCATTGTTAACATAATTTTTGAAGCACAAACTGACTCGGGAAAACTGACTAGTTTAATAATAAATAATTAAAATGGTTGCTTCGCAGCAAGCTTTATGAGCATGGAATACAGTAGGCTAGCTTTTGGTTTAGTATTTAACTCTCTGGGGTCGGCTGTCTCGCCGCGATACCAACTCGGTTTTTTTAAGATCAGTGCAAAAGACACTAAAAATACTCAGTTGAATTTGGTCACACAAATAAGTGTTGTACATATTTGTGTACACTCACAATAACAACACAACTTTGTGCTTTTGGAAAAATAAGAAAACAAACGGGGTGCGCTCTCTGTCTTCTCCGTCTCCGCGAACTGCTTTTAGAAACGCATCACTAAAATGAACTGTAACTCAGCAAATACTCAGCACACAGACATGGGAGTTATATCTATAGAAAGCTTGAAGTGTCTACTTTTGTCGAAAACAAACATTCTGTGATGAAGTAATCCGTATGAAACCAACACGATGTTCAGTCTTTCCCGTCTAACTCATTATCTCTAATGAAATCCCGCCCCCGCGCGGCTCGCGCAGTTCATATGTAAATAGCCACGTGGGACGTGCGCAAGTGCAAACGCCCAACACAAACAAAGAGCGAGGAGATCCTCATCGCGGCTACTGTTCATTTCTGGAAGAAGACGTGCTGAGTAAAGGCAGGATTTCCCTTGAAAGAAGAACATGATTTTATCCAGTAGAGGAGATCAATCTGGTGAGTAAGTAGTGTTTCTTTTTTGCATTAGTTAACGTTTTTATTGTGACATAAACTTGAACAGATTTACTAGTTGGGTTTTTCCCAAACGACAACATGATGAATGCTACGCATCCAAGAATGTTTAGACCATGTTTATTATTAATACTCTGTTCACAAATAGATTTTAATAGCGTGCTAAACAATAATAATTAGTTTCTCAGATATAAAATATCCTTTTTTATAGTACAAAGTACATCCTTTTATTGTACAAAGCATGCTTGAGTCTGTGGCTACAGAATCATATCATAGGCTACTATAAAATCATACATACTAGACTATATGACTACAAAATCATAGTTGGGTTTTTCCCAAACTATAATTCCTGACTACAATGTTTGAAATCGTGTAAAACATTTTGAATATGATAGGCAAAGCATGTGTGAGTCTATGGCTACAAAACATATATATACAGGTGCTGGTCATATAATTAGAATATCATCAAAAAGTTGATTTATTTCACTAATTCCATTCAAAAAGTGAAACTTGTATATTATATTCATTCATTACACACAGACTGATATATTTCAAATGTTTATTTCTTTTAATTTTGATGATTAGAGCTTACAGCTCATGAAAGTCAAAAATCAGTATCTCAAAATATTAGAATATTACTTAAGACCAATACAAAGAAAGGATTTTTAGAAATCTTGGCCAACTGAAAAGTATGAAAATGAAAAGTATGAGCATGTACAGCACTCAATACTTAGTTGTGGCTCCTTTTGCCTGAATTACTGCAGCAATGCGGCGTGGCATGGAGTCAATCAGTCTGTGGCACTGCTCAGGTGTTATGAGAGCCCAGGTTGCTCTGATAGTGGCCTTCAGCTCATCTGCATTGTTTGGTCTGGTGTCTCTCATTTTCCTCTTGACAATACCCCATAGATTCTCTATGGGGTTCAGGTCAGGCGAGTTTGCTGGCCAATCAAGCACAGTAACACTATGGTCATTGAACCAGCTTTTGGTACCTTTGGCAGTGTGGGCAGGTGCCAAGTCCTGCTGGAAAATGAAATCAGCATCTCCATAAAGCTTGTCAACAGAAGGAAGCATGAAGTGCTCTAAAATTTCCTGGTAGATGGCTGCGTTGACTGTGGACATCAGAAAACACAGTGGACCAACACCAGAAGATGACACGGTAGCCCAAATCATCACTGACTGTGGAAACTTCACACTGGACTTCAAGCAACATGGATTCTGTGCCTCTCCACTCTTCCTTCAGACTCTGGGACCTTGATTTCCAAATGAAATGTAAAATTTACTTTCATCTGAAAAGAGGACTTTGGACCACTGAGAAACAGTCCAGTTCTTTTTCTCCACAGCCCAGTTAAGATGCTTCTGACGTTGTCTCTGGTTCAGAAGTGGCTTGGTAGCCCTTTTCCTGAAGACGTCTGAGCGTGGTGACTCTTGATGCACTGACTCCAGCTTCAGTTCTCTCCTTGTGAATCTCTCCCAAGTGTTTGAATCGGCTTTGCTTGACTGTATTCTCAAGCTTGCGGTCATCCCTGTTGCTTGTGCATCTTTTCCTACCCAAATTCTTCCTTCCAGTCAACTTTGCATTTAATATGCTTTGATACAGCACTCTGTAAACAGCCACACCTTTCAGTAATGACCTTCTGTGACTTACCCTCTTTGTGGAGGGTGTCAATGTTCGTCTTCTGGATCATTGCCAAGTCAGCAGTCTTCCCCATTATTGTGGTTTCAAAGAACAAGAGATACCCGGAATTTATACTGTAGGGATGGTCATTTATTCAAACTCAAATGTAAATATTCTAATATTTTGATATACTGATTTTTGACTTTCATGAGCTGTAAGCTCTAATCATCAAAATTAAAAGAAATAAACATTTGAAATATATCAGTCTGTGTGTAATGAATGAATATAATATACAAGTTTCACTTTTTGAATGGAATTAGTGAAATAAATCAACTTTTTGATGATATTCTAATTATATGACCAGCACCTGTATATATATAATATATACAGATGTTCCTGATATTAACATGCTCACAAATGTTGTTTTTTTTGGTTGTTTGTATTTTATTGAATCAGATACCTGCATCACAGATGTATCCTGATGTCTCTTCAAACTGTTTTCCTCTGAGAGTGCTGAACCAACATCAGATGTTCAACTACACTGATATTCTATGTTAAAACAAGCTCCTTTTCTACTGATTATGTTTTTGTTCTTCTTGAATCCATGGAAAATATCCGTAAATATCAGGTATGATTTACTTGTTTCACTTGTTGAACAGAATCTGTTGCAGGAATGACTCAAAGTCTGTTCACATCTCTGTGGTTAAATCAGTGTGCACAATAATGTGTCTTTGACCTTCATTATGTATGTTTTGATTATACTGTGTTGTAAATAAAATACAAATTTTTTTCAATCTCCTCACATTCTCTCTTACCTGCCTCAAAGTCACAGTAACACTGATGGGCCATTAGAGGTCATTAGGGGAGGGCCCTTTGTCCCTCAGGTGAGACTCACTTAAGTAATTAAATTAATATAAATGTGCAATTAGTCGATTAATGAATTAAAAAATCTAGAAAAATCTTTAGTCGGGGGCAGCATAGTTTTAATTAAGTCCTCCTTTCTTCTGTAACTCTTCCAGCTGGGACACTAAACACTTTGTGCACCAATCTTGACAGTCGCGGAAGCATGGTGTGCTGTTGTTTCCACCAGCGCAGCACATCTTTTCCATCACCTTAATTGATGGATGTCTAAAATATAAAAAGAAGGAGAATCCTAAAAGCATGTGAGCTCTGACGTGAAAATTGGCCTGAAGCCTGGCCCTAGAGGCGTAAAAAAAAAAAAAAAGTCAGGCCCAGTCATGCTCGGGCTGAAATGCAGGGCTCTACCTCGTTGTCCATAACAATATTCAAGGTCCCTGCCACACAACCCTGTCACCAGTGCTGGCTTTGCCTGCCAATAAGACCATTTACTGTATTGTGTAGTTATCAATATTATCATTTATTATCATTACATCATTGTATTATTAATTTTCAGACATGGCTGGCGTCGCATTTGCTCTCTGGCCTTGTTTGTGGAGCACATGCTGCTGGGTGTTGGAGATGTGAAGTTGAAACTCAGGCCACTAGTTCTGGAACACACTCGACGCCTAGCACAAGTGAGTCGACTCTGTCCATTTCCTTGACAATAATTTCTTGAACAATTTCCTTTCTGCTTATCAGCACTCATCTCTTTGCTAAAGGTCTTAGAGCGGAACTCAAATCTTAAAAAGAGGCAGCCGTTTGAGGCAGTGATAACCATACTCAAAGCCTGCAAAGATGGAGCATCCCAAACCATTTTCAGGTTTTTTTTTTATTAGTAATATTTTCTTTAATCAAAAGGTTTAGTAAGAGGCTATTAAAGGAGTGTGGTGATTTGTCACTGTTTGTTTACACAGGTTTGGCATTCAGCCTTGTCCAGTGTGCCTGGGAGACCCTCAAGACCCTTTGAGTCTGCCCTGTGACCACATCTACTGCCTAACCTGTATCAAACAGTGGCTGGTGCCTGGCCAGATGCACTGCCCTCTGTGTGTACAGGAAGTGCCTGATGCCTTTGTGCTCAAGGCCTCTGATGAAATACGGTAATCTGCTAATTGTTTGGGTTGAATAGTTGTTCTTTATCTCTCTGATTGTCTATCTGTATTCTGAAAGATATCGTTCTAAAAGATGATGTGCTTATTTTGGTCATTAGGGATCTCATCAGTCAAAACGCATTCTTCAGAATGCGATGCAATGCTTTCTTCATTGATCTGGTCACTACTGTGTGCTTCAAGGACAACACTCCTCCCAGCAAAGACATCATCCTACACCTGTTGTCCCTCCTGATGGTGGAGTCCTGCTCACTCTCTCAGATCAGAGGTATGTCTGTTTATTAAGTATATGTGTGGAGGTCTAGGTTTTGATCAGAATGAATAAATGACCAGAACGTTGTTCCTTATCCTCTCAGGGCGAGACAGGAGGTTCTTGACTAAGGCTCTTTCTCCCTTTGATGACTCTGTCGATAAAAATCCAGTGGTGCGTTCAGTGGTACTGAAACTCCTGCTCAAGTACAGGTGAGCGCAGGGCTTCTTACAGCTCACAGCACTCTCTTAAACATTTATCGAGATAATATTTTTTGTCTTTTTCCTTTTTCAGCTTTGATGACGTGAAGCACTATCTTCAGCAGCATCTGACAGAAGTTGAGCAAAGCAACATCATTGAGGAGACTGATAAAACCGAGCTTTATTCTTTGTACATAAACTGTTTGGAGGTGTGTATATCACTGCCCTGACCAACTCACGTTCACCTGCCATGTTTTATGGCTTAGTTTTAGTTATGATAATGAAATATTTTTGGTGATATATATCTGTATATCTATTGTGAAAAAATAGCATACTGATTAAGGCTAGTTATACTTTTTTGCTTTTATTCTTTTCTATACATCTTAACTTACTCTTACTTTATTTAATTAAAATTACATTTTTTATTAATTTCTCAAGAATTCGTGTTAAAATACCCTTATATGTTTAAAATTTGGTTTAAAGTACAGTATGTTTCTCCTGTGTCTGCAGGACTCAATGTATGATCGGACAAAGTGGCATTCAGTGGCAGAGCAGCAGGCCTGTTTACAGGAGGAAACTCGTTTTCTGCTGGAGTTCCTTCACTCTGATGCTGTGTCTGCACACACTGCATCTATAGAACACCTGCAGCGGGTGGCCAGAGTTCGATTGTGCCTGGATATGGCGGCTGACCTGCTAGTGAATAGAGTGACAAGTGCTGGTAATTTGAAAAAGCCTGTAGTGCTTGTGTTTTAGTGTGTGACATGATTTCACAGAATATGTCCAGGTTACATTAAAAAAATTACATGGAAAAAAAAAAAAGTATTATGCAAAAAGTTATTTTTGCATTGCAACTTTTTTTTTTTTTTTTTGCAATGTTTTCTCTTATTTCTCCCCAGTTTTGAAACAATATTGCAACAGTTCATGAAATATGCACTTTGAGCCTAGAATGTTTTCATGAGTTTTCATGATTGTCAAAGGCTAGAAACTAAATTAGAAAAAAATGTCTGTATTTGAAATTTAAATAATTTTTATGTTGGTATTGATATTGTTTTCCTGATTTTAGGTGCACACGATGATCCTTCAGCTTTTATACCACCGTTTTTGGACAGCGTGGTTAGTCTATGCTGCCAAATCAGAAATGACTGGTACAGGGTTTACCTCATCAGAAAGATCTGCAGTCTTCATGGGGTTGAATATGTCCAGAAACTTCTGACACAGGAAGGGTTCAAGTGGCTGTTTCCTCAGGAGATTCTTGAGTCGGTGGGTTTTAGTTTAATTAACTTCATAATCCTGAGTGACAAGTATTTATTCTTTAACTGCTATGTTTATTACTCTCAGAATCGAGATGACAGTCAAATTGACCAGTATCTAGCATGTGGAATGGACTACAAAACTATTCGAGATGCAGTAGCCAAAGCCATGCTAGATTGCAACATGAGTGCAATACAGAAAGCTATTGAGGTATTTGTCTACTCCTTTACAACGCGCACACACACATGCCCCCACACACACACACACACCGTGCTCCAAAATCTAGAGAGCCGCCTATCCACCTTATTTTTCCCTTAAGAGCAGGCATGGCCATTTGTAAATTTTATGGGTCTGACGTCCAGTGTCATCTACTTCCAGCTATTTTTAGCTGTACAAAACAGCTCATTTTGCTGCTTGATATTACAAATTGATGTGTTTTACCATAATATTTTAATGTATTATCTTAACTATGAACACTGGTTTGTAGTGCAGTTTATCGTTTACTGCACTTTGTTATTCCTCTCGTCATTTCCCTACAGCGGCTAATGAACTGGAAATCTCACACATTCACAGAAAACAGCTTACATCCGTGTTGAAAAATAAGGTGGATAGACCATATCACAGTGCATCTGTGGCAGTGACTAAGGTCAGAATTTAACAGGGGCTTTGGGCAAAAATGCCATTAAAATGGAAAAAAAGCCCAAATTCAAGAGGGGTAAAAAAATTCTCCTGTACAAGTAAATAAAATGTAATAATTCTAATGGCTAATTGCTGATTTTGATCATTTCAATGGTAACTGTCAATAGTATTAAACTTTATGTTTGACATAAAAGACAATTATATACATTGTTATATTGCCTCTTAATGGTAAAGTTCCAGTTGGGTTAGGATGCCTCATTAGACAGTAACGAGGCAGTTTACTAGTTTGTAAGGTATTGTCCACTACACGAACACTGAAATTAAATGCTTAAAATATGCAATCAAATATTTGATCTTTATTTGATTTATATAAACTGATCTTCCTCAGTTTTGTTAAACTGCTTTATCTGTGCTGACCAGTTTGCAATGTCTTTCAAAACATCTTTGTCAGAAGGATTGCAACTGCACACCCATGAAGAAAGCTGTTTATCTGCTTCTGGCTTTGTTCAGAGAAGTCACCGCCCTGTACAGAAGTGGAAACCCCAACATGCACCCTAAACCTGAGGTAAAAACACAAACATATGCTACACAACAATATATATATATATATATATATAATATATCACACTCGTTGTAAGAATTGTTGGTACCCTTGGTAAATATGATCAAAGAAGGCTGTGGAAATACATCTGCATTGTTAATCCTTTTGGTCTATTAAAACAATCTTAATCTTTCATTGGAGAATAAGAATTTACAATGGGGGGGAAATATCATTATGAAATAAATGTTTTTCTCTAATACACATTGGACACAATTAATGGTACCCTTTTATTCAGTACTTTTTGAAACCTCCATTTGCCAAAATAGTATAGGAGTTTTCTCCCTATAATGCCTGATGAGGTTAGAGAACACCTGACAAGAGATCAGAGACCATTTCTTCATCCAGAATCACTCCAGACCCTTCAGATTCCCAGCTCCATGTTGGTGCTTCTTCTCTTCAGTTCACCCCACTCATTTTCTATAGGTTCAGTGTCAGAGGACTGGAATGGCCATAGCAGTAGCTTGGTTTTGTGCCCATTTTTGTGTTGTTTTTAAGGTTTGTTTTTGGATTATTGTCCGGTTGGAAGATCCAAACGTGGCCCATTATAAGATTTCTAGAGTCGGTCACTTTTTGATTTTTTTTTATCTGTTGGCATTTGATAGAAATGATGTGATGTAATGTATCTAAACAAGATTTCCAGGACCTCCAGCAGAAATATAGGCCCACAACATTAAAAATACAGCAGTATATTTCATTGTACACATGGGGTATTTTTTATCTCTGTGTTCACCAAACCCTTCTTGAGTGTTTGCTGCTAAAAAAGCAAATTTTTTAGTTACATCTGACCATAGAAGCCA
The DNA here is from genome assembly GCF_012432095.1 of Onychostoma macrolepis. Taxonomy (NCBI): domain Eukaryota; kingdom Metazoa; phylum Chordata; class Actinopteri; order Cypriniformes; family Cyprinidae; genus Onychostoma; species Onychostoma macrolepis. Next base: position 15,295,123 of record NC_081157.1, on the reverse strand, counting down.
GTCCCATTTGAAGTCGTGTCTGACAACTGAATTGGAGATTTGTTTTTTGGTGAAAGCGTTTTCATTTCTAGAATTGTTTTTTTTTTTTTTCTTGAAGCCCTCCCAAACAGCATGTGATGATGTAGGTGCCGTTTAATTAATTTTTTTTTCTTACCCCAAAACTCAACTATTTTCTGCAGTTCTCCAGCTGTGATCCTTGGAGAGTCTTTAGCCACTCAAACTCTCCTTCTCACCATGCTTTAGGATGATATAGACACGCGTCCTCTTCCAGGCAGACTCATAACATTTTATGTTGATTGGAAATTCTTAATTATTGCCCTGATGGTGGAAACGGGAATTTTCACTGCTGTAGCTCTTTTCTTAAAGCCACTTTCTAATTTGTGAAGCTCAATTATCTTTTGCTGCACATCAGAAATATATTCTTTGTTTTTTTTCATCGTGATGGGTGATTTAATTTGGAATTTGGCCTTTGTTTTCTGTGAAAACAATTTCTGTGAAACAGGAAGCCATGGCTGGATAATTTAATGTTTATAATCACATGGTGTGCTCAAAATTGTCAATATGAATGGGAATATATTTCAGAGATAATTTATAAGAATTTCTAGGAGTACCAGTAATTGCCTTTGATCAGACGCCTTTGATCATATTTACGAAGGGTACCAACAATTCTGACCGTGTATATATATATATACATATATATAATATAAGCCATATTTTCTGTGTTCTATGGATTTTTTGATAAATGTATATCACTGCTGTATGTCTGATATTCATGTTGTTTTCTGTAGCAATGTGTTGGCCTTGAAGATTTTATCAGAAGCTCAAAAGTCTTCGTCAATAATGAAATGAGAGCATTTGCTCAAGCGCTGGTGAAAAATGATCTTCATGCTCTGCATGTACAACCACAGACCTCAGGCAGAGAATTTGTGCTGGTAGAGGTCACAGTTCACATGGCTGTAGTACTGCTGTGTGGAAATCTACCTTTACTGCAGCCACTGCAGCAACTGGCACTGTCCCCAAACAACATGATGGTATGAACCCTTCACGCTTTACATAGTGACTAAAATGTGTTTGAGTGTGATATTTCTATCATGTTCTCCTGACAGGCTTCATTCATCCCAACTATGCCCGATGACATGTTGGCAGTTGCCCAGCAGGCTATGGGACAACTTCAGTGGTATTGTGAGTGGATTCTGTTTATCTGTGATGCTATAGAATTTACCAGTGTGATGCAAAATTCAAGACCTGTAAAAATTCAGTGCACCTGGAAACCCAGTGATGCAATATTAAATTACGTTACCCTGTTATAGCTCATGTTAATGCAGTGATAATTAAACAGAACTTCATTATCAGAACTTTGGGAGTTTAAGATAATACCGTATATTTGACGTTGTTTCCCTGGGTCTTACATAAAATGTTATTTTCTGTTATATCGAGTATCTCTCTGTTGTAATGCCTAAAATAACAGCAACAGCAATAATGTATGCCTATTGACCTATGGTAATATAATTTCTTACAGAATTAAATTCCACAAAAGTTTGCTAAAATAAAATGAAACTGATTTTTCAAACCATATTATTGTTCTAATATGACAAATTTTAGAGTGAAATGGGATTTTTTTTTTTTTTATGAAAAAGATGAAAAATGTATGGCAGCATTTTCTCCACCCGGAATTGAGAGTGAATGTCAGTGAAAAACAAAAGTCATTTCAGAGATGGAGCAAGTTATTTAACTTCCTTTTTTAACTTTTTTTTTAACTTTTAAGTAGTTTAATAAAAGATGATGAAAAGAAAAAAAAAATACTGGAGAATTGTTTACAAGACCAGAATGCATGTATTAATAAAGTAAAAGGGATAATCTTTTTTGAGTCACCATGGGGTCCAAGGGGGCTGGAATTTTGACAGGTCATTGCCATTGACGTGGCATTCTGCATTGAGAGGATTATATATCGTCATTTCCTAATCTCTGATGTCCTTTTGTGTTTTACAGTCTGTCCTAATGGTCATCCATGCACTGTTGGTGAGGTAGGGTCATGTAACTTAATTCCTGATTTGCATTAACTAGATATTAATTGTCACAGAGCACAGAATTAGATTCATGTTTTTTTTTCTTCTTCTTAAAATTAAAAAATTTTCTTTCTGTTATCTGTCCAGTGTGGTCGACCCATGGAGGTTGGTCGTTGTCCAGACTGTGATGCACCAATAGGTGGCACCAACCACAATCCTGTTCAAGGCTTCCAAGCCATGCTGATACAGTGAGTTACTCTTGCAATTAATGCTTGTTTTTTCTCTTTTTAAGTTAAAAATGCATTAATACATGAAGACATTAAATAATACTTCTAAATAATTAATAATTATGTTTAGTTAATGTAAAATATTGTAATTAATGTTAACATATAAAACTTTACCATAAAGTTCTATTGAACTATACAAAATTAGCATTTTAATGAAAATTTGGGGATTTATTTTGCAATATTGACTTGCACACTATACACGTGTCATTCCTTATATAAATGACTACTGTACCTGTTGAACCAGTTTTGACTAAGGCTTTTCTTGATTTTAAATTTAGCCATTTATTAGCCATAATAATTATTTGTAGAAATGTGGATGGTATCTTTTTAGAGATAATTCTTACAGGTAGTTGTTTTAATCAATTTGAGGCAATTGTACCTCTTTGCAGAGGGGACCGTACTCAGTCGGGACACATTCTGGGTGATGCACAGCGTCGTGACCAACCTGACATGCAGGACACTAAGAATATGTCACCTGCCCCCTTCGCTCTTCTCAGACTGCTCACACACATGTCCATGCTGCTGGGAGCTCAGAACAACCCACAAGTATTACATTCTTTCTGCCTGCTGTTTGCATAATATATACAGTATATGATCATATGCTAATTGTGGTTTTGAGTATTGATACTTGTGATGCATACAGTACACATATCCAGAACAAATACACACGTGTTTGAAGAACTGAGGAAATGTATCAAGAACCAGACCCAGCTCTGGTGTAAAGCCAACCAAACTTAAACATAAAAACTTACTGAGAGCACCTTTAACTATATTCATCCCATATTCTTGCATGTTTCTCTTAAGAGTCTCATCCAGATCATCAAGCCTGCTGTGCTGGATCCTGGCCCATTCCTGATGGCCCATCTTTTGAAGGACATTGAGCAACTAAGCAGAGCTCTTGGCAAAGGGCTGGATGATACAGTCAGTTCAATCCATTTGACCATCCACAGTCTACTGGATCCTCATCAGACCAGCCAGTGTAAGAGTCCCACACCTCATCTTACATTTGTCACTTGCCATATTGACCTCCTGCCTCAGAAATTCAAGAAATATAACATTGTTATTTCAAACAGGGCCTGTTCCTTACGATCCAAACCTTTCCACTAAAAATGCAAGAAATGGATGGGAAAATGCCATGAATACTGATGTCATCACACATCAGCTGAAGGTGAGCATCTTTTAGTACATCACAGAAGTTTTTTGCATCTTACTTTTAGTGTGTAAATCATGCTTTATTTTCCATTTGTTTCCCTTCTTTTTCATTGCCTCTGAAATGGATCGACAAATTTATTTACATTTAAAAACATTTTCATTGTTGAGTAGTTGTTTTATAACTGGACCTAACAAAAAAGTAAAACCTGAATGGTTGATTAAGAGCCGTTGATTAATTGTTACATTAATGACCTCAGTAGTAGAGTACTTCTCATAACCCTTAGATTAGCTGATTATTACTTTCCATTCTTTGATCTTTCTCTCAGGTTTTGGAGCATCAGCTAAAGGAAGTGAATGCCTTCATCAGGAAAGATGAACGAGTGTCTTCTAATCCAGTGATGAAGTTGACATTTGGGGAGCCAGGGCTTTTCCTTCACTCTCTGCCCCTGAACTCCCTCATCCATAATTCATCTATCTGGAGCTGCAGAAGGAAGGTCTCAATGTTGAGTTTGACCCACATTGTGGAGCAAAATAGTGGCCGGGACACCTTGCCAGTGCTCTGGAAGTTCCTTCAGAGGGTGAGATTTTATCAACCAGTGTTTTTCCCATTAGTTGAACAACCAGAGAATGCATTTCATGATGCCTGTTTTCTAGACAGATGTAGATGTTGTATAGACAGAACATGGTTGACTTTGATGTTAGTCTTACTGACATATGAAGGACCAGCTATAGTTTATTTTGTTTTAACATGCTGATTAGTGGTGGGTTTATCTGCAGTAATAAAACAGAGTGGAAAAAATCTGTATTAAAATAATGGCAAAAAAAATATATTTCAGGAAGCAGAGCTACGGTTGGTGCGGTTCCTTCCAGACATCTTAGTTCTCCAGAGGGATTTGGTAAAAAAGTTCCAGAACATGACAGAGTTAAACTACAACACCATTGGAGAGTTCCTGCAAAATCAGAAATCAGGTACTAATATGGTGATATTAGTGATGATTTGCCATGGCAAAGTGTTGAGTCAGTATGGAGATATTTATGATTTGTCTATGATCATTTCATTGTTAATAATTTCAGTAATTTCAGTTGATGGTTGATTTGCCCATTTCAGCACAAATATTTTCAGCAGTCATGCAAGCATATGCCATTTTTCTAATAATAAAGTTTACTTTCATTGCAAACATAATGATTGTGCCATGTTTTCAATCAACAGCTTCACTCACTGCTTGGTATGAAAAGCGCATAAAAATCTTTATATCAACTTGGAACCAAATCAGGGTATCTCTGGCTACCACAGGTAAACCATCTCCTACCTACAACGGCAAGCATAAGTTTGTGGAAATAATTGGATTTCTGCATTAATGTGTTGTCTGATCTTCATCAAGTCACAATTATAGACAAACACAGTCTGACTTAACTAATAACAGAAAACATTGTACTTTTCAAAATTTTATTGAAGACACTGACAGTTCATTGACAGCAGGCTGGATAAAGTACTGCAAGTTAACCTCTGTGTTACGACTTTTCCAAAGCTAATTGAAGTCAGTTAAGGAGATAAGATTGGAAGTGTGGGTGCTCTGCCCTTTATTTTAAGGCACACAAAGGTTACCTGGTTACCAACAAATAAAGCTGACTTCACTTGACTTAAAAAAAAAAAAAAGATCCTTAAAATATTTAAAAACACATTACAGAGATGCATGAAGCTGGACAAGGCTTTAGCATTTGTAAAGACCTATTAAGTTATTCATAAATAAGTAGGTAAGATACCCTGTCTACAAATGTAGAAAATTCAATTGCAGCTCCACCATACACTGTTAGTGATTTAAATAAAGTATTCAATAGAAATGTTAAAAGTACAAATTTGTACATTATTAGTTAGTCAGATTTGTCTATAATTGTTCATAAAATTGCGATCAGATTTTGAGTAATCAATGCAGAAATTCAAATATTCACAAGCATTCACTTTAAACCACTGTGTAGTAATTTCTTCTACAGATGTCTATTATTTTTTTCCATTGATGAGTGATGCATGAGATGGTCTGTTTGTGACAGGAGAGATAAAGCTGCCGGACGATTACACTGGGGAGGATCTGGGTCTGGACGCAGACATGCAGGTGCTGCTGCCGCAAAGAAGCGGCCTGGGCCTGTGCTCCACTGCCCTCGTCAGCTACCTCATCACCCTGCACAACGATCTCATCTACACAGTTGAAAGATACACTGGAGAGGAGTCTGGGTAAGAGATTCAGCAAATTTAGTCCCATGTCATTTGTGGTAGTATTTTGTTTGATAGTGGTCACTGCTCATGAGTTGACTTCAGCAAACCCATAACCATAGTATTAATCATCATGGCGTAACTCATCATGTACCATTTGTGGCTATGAGAAATATTTCATACCATGAGTCTTCAGATTGTTGTAGGTTGTACTGTTATTCAGCAAATGTACATGTTCTTAAAGACAGTTTCATTAAAAACACCAGATTATTTCGCTGTTACAGTGAAACACAAGTACTAAAGAAAGACTGAGGCAATTGTGTTTGGATCGTTAGCTGTCTCTGGCAGCTTAAATCAAGGTCCAAACTGTGGAATAGCCTACCTTTTATCTATTAGGATAATCACTACAGATTCTCTGTTTAAAGTAAAACTTAAAACCTTCCTTTTAGAGAAGGCTTATAATATGCGAGTCATCCTGAGCTTTTTTCTCTCTATGTATTATGTCTTTGTATGCTATTTTATTGTTTTGATTGGTGTTTTTTTTATATTGGTTTTCCAATTTTTCTACAGCACTGGTCAGTGACTGTTGTTTTATTGAGCTATATAAATAAACTAAACTAAACTAAACTAAACTAAACTAAACAGACCAACAATTAAAAACAATTGAAAAAAATCCAATATTTCATTGAAACATTTCAACATTACTTTGATGAATGATCAGACTTACAATTTTCACTTTAAAACAGCTTGTGATGCTGGATGAGTGAAAAAAACACCTACAGGCTTACTTTGAAGTAGGGTTCTGTGTTGTAACTAAACAACAATATTACTTAGTGGTGTAATATTATATTATAAAATTTAATATTATATTACGCTGAGGACCACATAGCAACATACTGGGGGGAAAAAACACTCAGAACCCTGAGTCACTGTGAGCTAGCGGTTAAATTTAACAGCTTTGAGCCCACCACACCCAATTTCTCGATTAGGCACCTCCTGGTCATTCTCTGTCCTGTTTCCTTCCAGTTACACGGTAAGCCCAGGTGACCTGACGGAGCTGCACGTGATCCGTTATGAGTATGAGCGGGATGTGCTGCCGTTGGTGCTGTCCAACTGCCAATACAGGATGGAGCGTGGGCAGGAAACCCTGGCGGAGTACGACCTGCCCAAGATTCAGCAGCAGATCCTCACCCGCTTTCTACAGGGCAAACCACACATCACCCTTAATGTACGTCACAGCACCACAAGAGCTGAAAAATGCCTGTTCAGATGTATTTTCAGGAGTTCTTCAGGCTTGACAACCAATTGATTAGATAAATGAGTCAGATGTTGATTCAGATGTATTTTTTATTAGCTCTTCAGGATTGACAACCAGTAGAGTAGATAAAACAAAACAAAAATAAATGATTTTACTCATTTGTGTTTTTGTCTTTTCATGTTTCAGGGTATTCCGACACTGGTGAACAGACAGGACAGAAATTATGAGATCATATTTAAAGATGTTAAGAGCAAAGTTCAACAAGTAAGTTATATTATTTATTACATTATAGATGTTTATACATTGTATTGATTGTTATTGTTAGGTGTAGGTCCCAAAATGCTCTTAATGAATATTAATATTGTTTAAATGCAACTTTTAAAATTAATTACATCCATTTAATCCATGTCACAAGCCGTTAAATGATTGTGTTTCCAAAGGAGTCGTTGCAGCCTCTGACACAGTACGACCTCGTGAAGGAGCTGCAGTCCTACAGTGACGTGTGTGAGGCCCTGTCCACAGTCGAACTGGCCCTGGGTTTCCTCGCCATGACGGGGGGAGAGTCACACATGCAGCTGAGCACTTATTTGAAGGAGGTGCTACAGATGACTGACCACATGGCCCCACATGTCTTCAAGGTTGGTCATGTACACACTTTCTGCATTTGAATATTTTAAAGCAGTGGTGTTACAAGGATGCTATCCTCACTGGTCTTAAGGAAGCCCTGTATTAGATTAATGTCATGACCAGACGTGTTTCTCTTAGAAGAATGTGTGTTAAATCCCCCTGTTAAAAAACTGTTAGATGGAACAGAAGAGGCCTTGAGATATTTAAACGTTGAAATACTTTTACCTTGATGTATACTTACAAGTATCACACATTGCCAGAACACTGTGCTTTTTAAGTGATAATTGTGTGTGCAGGCATTAAGTAGGAGCAGCCTGAAACACTGTGTGGCACTGTGGCAGGTGCTCAGCTCTCTGAAATCAGAGACAATGCTACGTCTGAAGAGGGTGAGACACTCAGCACAGTATATATAGTATTCTGTCTTGTGCTTTTAGTGAGCTTGTATGTGGTAATGACTCTGTTCATCTGCTCTTCAGGACCCGTTTGTGAGCATCAGCAAAGAGTACAAACGTCCTTTGCAGGAGGAACACAAGAGGCTGCTCACTAGTTTTTTCACTAAGTCCAGTGCTGATGCCTTCCTGTTGGAGATGCACGAGTTTCTGCTTTTGGTCCTGAAGAACCCAAAAGCCACGGACACCTTTAGGCCTGACTGGGGGTGAGACCTGATAGGAATATTACAAGCGCTGCAACTTTTCTTCTAAATTTTGCTTTCTTCAAATGTGCACAAGTTAGTTTTTGGAGGGGTTTCACTTTTGCAGTTTAACAGTTAATGAAACATTTTCGAGAATTGCTTCTGTAATGTAGTGTACTAGTGTTTAGTGCAATGCTGATTCTCCTGAGCCACAAGCATAAATAAAATTTACCCAGTTTGTTAATGTAATAATTGCACGTGCTTTAGCTGCAACATCCTCATGAGCTGCACTAAAACAAAAAATAAAACTAGTGTAGTCTGATTCACAAACAAATTACTTGAAAGGACACCTACCTTCATTGATTTCTTTTCACTCACATTACGGTTTGGAATCAGTCTGACTTAATAAACTCACTGAATTAATCAGAGCGGTTATTGAATAAACATTTGACTCGCTTACTGTAACTGCAAGTTATAGCAATAGCTTTTTTGGGGGGGGGTACTGAGAGCTTGTAAAACTAACAGTAATTTCTGATCGATTTCGTGGAACATAGTAAGAGTAATCAACAGAAGTAAGAGTAATATCTGAATTAACCATTTATTTATGATGCAATGGTTTTCAGTATGCTAGGAAAGGCTATCCAAAACATGAAACTGGCCAAACTATGTGCTACACACTCATCACGCTCAACTAGAAATATATAGCTTCATTGTTTAAACTGGGGGAAAATGTATTTGTTTATATTTATATTATTTATTTATGAATCTGTTTTATAGCAGTGTTCTGTGTCCATGGCATGTATCCATAAAATGCCTATATCATAATATATATATAGTTATTGCCCAAAAAACTGTCTGCATACAAATTTCTGGACAATGAAAGAAGAAAATTAAATTCAGTTTACAAAAACAAATCTATAAAATTGTGGTGGCAAAAAGTATTACACTGAAAATACTATACTCAAAATAATCGAAGTTAATTAAGTTGGGTTTTGTATTTGCAGAATCCATGGGTGCCTTGTTAAGATTGTGGTGATGTGCACTCTAAAGCTCCTGTTGAACATATGGAAATCTATCATAACTCACTAAATTCTGTCTGTCTTCCAGTATTAAAGACACTGTTGTGTCCTACATGGAGCGTAAAGATCTTGACATTCCTCCTGAGGTGGATGAGTTCTTCCCTAAAGAGATCCTGCTCTCACAGTACACCGACACGTGGAAGTTCTCTGTTCTTCTCAGACAAGAAAGAAACCAAAGATAGATTCTGTATGAAGTCTTACCCAGTCACTCTCATATCAGGGAAAACTTAGAATTGATTTGCAAATGACAACAGTATAAACTTGTGAAAACAGTGCCTTTTGTGCACCTGAGGCACAGTGTGCAGCACAGCTGCTGCATATTTGCTCCCTTATATAAAGCACTTTATGCTGTAATATTAAGGTACAATCTGTCAAAGTAATCTCTCAGATAATTAGCAAGTACAATACAACTTATGATTGTTTTGAACTTTCTATATTTTGTAATAAGTGTAACTTTTTTGCTGTAACTTTTTTTCTGTTTTGTTTGGAAGTTGCCAACAATTGCTTAACTATCCCTTCTTTATTTGTTTACTTGTTGCTTTAAGATACATGCACACTCATTTAACAATGTGGACTGTTGATTGTTGAAATATACACTCCACATCATATGAGCCCAGACATGGATGCTCTTACTGTTTGTCCATGTTTTTGTCCATGTTTTTGATAGTATGTTGTTTGTTGGTTAATGTAGTTACATAGGTGTTCCATAAAAAATATATATCTTTTACAGCTTTTCAGGGATTTCTAACCTCATTTTCCATTGCATTTTTTCTGTGCTTTTACTACCCTAAAGACAATGTTTCTGTGTATCAACATGTATGCTGGAAAAATGCTGTGTGCAAAATGTTTACTTTTTCTGTGACTAACATGGATTTAATAAAGAGTTATTAAATATGTTTACCTCCACTTCAAAGTTGGCGTGTTGTATAACAAGAATGTTAAAAGATTTTGATTTGTTTAGATGACACCCCCCCCAAGTACAAATAATATATTTTCAGATATAATTTTTAAATATATAATTTGACAGATTGCCCTAAGAAGCTGTGTAACATTGACCTACCTGGTTGTTATTGACTGATGCTTACTTACAGTGGTCTAGGAGCTAAGTCTAGAAGACACACATTCTGGAGAGTTAAAAACAGAAGTGATGTGAAGCTTATCTTTTTGTCAAAAACACGTTCTTGTGTGCAAGAAAAAAAAAAAATACATGTTCCCTTTCATACATTCTCCCTGTGCTACATAAGGGCTGACACTATGGGAAAACACTGTGTCCACGGTCTACCTGCCCTGTGCATGGGCTTCAGACAATGTACAGCTGGAAAAGATAGACAGCTGAAACACGTTAAATAACTTGTGTGTTGTTTGGTTCAAAATCACACAACTTAACATCAAATATTACCATTTGACAATGCAACTCACATTAAATATGAGATGAGTGTCTCTTCATTTCATTACAATTATAGGTTACACACCGCAGAATTTCAGACAAATCTGGGAGTATTACTGACCAGACACGGAAATTCCATAGGTCCGTATACTGCCAGATATGTACCAATTCGGATGTATGTTACTGATGTCTTCTTCCATGCAACAGCCATTTGTTGTCATGGCAAGTAATCCCCTAAATGAAGGGGATGTTCTCACCTTCGTGGCACTGTGTGCCCTCCCCTTTTGGTCATTCATGTTAAACTGGATTGGTTGATTTGAAACTAAACCCACCCCTAAACCAGACAGCTATTGGGACACTGGGCACACAAACGTCCTTCAAAAGTCATTTAATTGGTAAACTTGTGATTTATCCCACCCAAAACCTTTGCAGAAAAGTGACTTTATTGGTTACATTTAGAATACATCCCTTCCAAAAACCTTACAGGTGAATGATGTGAATGGTTTCTGACCAGGTGGGCAGATTGATTGTCTTTATTAGGGGAATTATAGTAAATAGTATCCAAAACATAAAAACAGTCAGAAAACTATTTCAAAAGAAAACAACATTTACAAATACATCTACTTTGAACGAAAGATTTCAAACAAATGCAGTAAATAACACATGAAATGAAGTGTCCCAGCAGACTCCATTCCTCACTGTAGATCCTGTGAGCGTCCACATCAACAACATCTTCCTCATCTTACATTGAGCTCAACCAATTCTGTCCTCCACAATGCACTTTCTGTGTTTGTCTCTGTTTACCAGAAACTGCAAAACAACAGTTATGTTGACAATAATCACTACAGGCTAATAGCCTATTAAAGACGTTATATCATGTCATTTTCTAAACTCACCTTAATTGGATAGGTGAAACAATACAAAAATGGATAAAACATTGCAACAACCTTCTGAACTTATGTTACCATTTATAATCTCTGAAGATGAGTTGACCCATGTCTTGTGTTTGGGATACTGTAGAAAAGAGGAAACATTATCTGAGAAAAAATACAGTATAAATATAGTTTTGAATTTAAAAATATTAGTTTTACACAATACATTATATAAATAATCAGTCTTACCTGGTTTGTGCATGATGTTGAAGTGGATTCTTCTCAAAACTGTGCAAGCTTACAAATGTTTCAGTCTGTAGCTGTTGGTGTCCTCAAGAAGTGTGACTTGGGATCAGGTCAAACACAAAAGTCTTAGTGGGGTGTGTGTGTGTGTGTGTGTGTGTGTGTGTGTGTTTGTGGTTGGAAGGGGATCATTTATGAAGAAATAGATATATTGGAGACCAGTGCTATTTGACACAATTTTTACGTAAAATATTTATCATGGGAGATACCTTTTGAAAGTATTGTTTATAATTTATAATATGTAGTTTATAATTATAATTACATATTGCATACATATAATTACAACTCTTTGCTAGTTTTGTATGGAAGCCCATTTCCGCCACTGAATAAAAAAAAAAATTGCGACTTTTTCAGTCAGAATTACGATTTATAAAGTCACAATTTCTGTGAAATAATATGGAAAGGAGAATAAAACTGGGGAGAGATAATGCCTTTAAATTATAAAACATACATAGATATGTTCTCTAATGGCTCTGTCAAAAATAATAAGGCTCACTATATTTGAGTTCAATAATATTGCAGTTTTTTTACAATCATTTTTGCACTAATAAAAGAACCTTCATGTTATTTTTCAAAACTCTAGACATAAAACTCAAAACAGTCATTATTTGTAACAATGTTCAAAACTCTGCATATTGCGTTCATATGTTTAAAGAAGCCTTTCATTTCCAGAAGCATTGGTTCAAAAAACTCATTTATTATGAAATATCATAGGAACATTACTTTACATTACTCACACACAAGACACCCATAGTTTCATTGTGTAGTTGTTAGTACAATCATTAAATATAGCTGTTCAAAACACATGATGCATCTTTCATTATGATTCTACACATTCATACAGCATTGTAATAGACTAGAGAGAAAAGTACAGACAATTAATACACAATTTATATAATATTAAACAGTACATATAATTACCATGACTGCTTTAATTAAGACATTAATATTTAGTCCAAATTAATGACATTCAGTTACATGAAGGCTGAAAGATGCATTAGAACAGCCTGCATGGACTATATTGCTACCTATTCATGCACAACTGAGGGTGATGTGCAGGGAAAGATCAACATGAATCCTGTACTGTATAATAAGCAAGATGGGCATGTTTAGCACCTGAGGAGGATAAAGATGAAAAATGTTTGACACAGAGATTTGCAAATTAGGTCTATGATTGCATGATTTGTATGGCTTTTGCATCATAAACTACACACTGTCTTGTCTTACTGAATGACACATTGACCTTGTACATTGAAGTGTCACAATATGTATTGGTTCTTTAAACCAGTTTAGTTTTGTTTACTTTCAACACTGTATTCTTGCTCTTGATCTAATGAAATAAATGGGCACTAATGTTTATTTTATTTTATTTTTGGAGGGTCTATTCTTAATCTAAGATAACTTTAACTTGCAACTTATATAATGGCAAGTTGTTTAAATGACAATCTAAAAAAAATGTGACTCGGCACAGTTTCTTGTCCATGATGAGAATAAATCTGTGTATGTTTTACTGACCTTTCATATCCAGGGGCCCAGTAGAATCCCTTGGAAGAGCAAAAAGTATGATTATAGTGTCAAAGAGGTAACTGGCAGCATAGCTACTTACTCTATGTTTACAAAATCTAATCACTTTGACAATTATTCAAACATGCAGAATTTTTCTACTGTTTTCTACATTTATACTTCTCTAACATTTACAGTGTGATGTTTCCAGGAATGTATTAAAAGTAAAAAAACATTATCACTTTTGTGTTGAATCACATATTTTGTAGTCATTTCCCAATATGTCAAACTTTTCCAAGACAAACATAGTGACCAGAACAGCATTCTCCCTCCAGTTTGTGCCAATATGAAAACAATTAAAACAAAAAAGCAGTTGATTATAAAATGTATTTGCATAGAAGTAATCAATTTCAGTGAAATATAACAACTTAAAACAATGACTGATTGGTAAAGTAATTATTACCCAAGTACATGGAAGCAAATATATAACTAGGAAATATGTAATAGAAAACCCTTTTAAATACATTGTTTAATATTCAAAAATAAAGAGAATTTGTTTACAGAAAATGTTAGACTCCAAGTAATATTTTACAAACCGGGAGTTCCGAGGCTTCAGTTGAAAGGATATTGTTTTATTCCCCTTAATTAAAAATTACAAAAAAAAAAAATTACCTTTAAAAATATATCTGTAATCATTGTTTTCTTCTATTGTGACTAAATGCAAGACAAATTATAATAAGTGAACCGTTCTCAGGAAGAATATAATGTATATGTGTGTGTGTGTGTGTGTGTGTGGTGATAGTGACAGTGACAGGAGTGCTCACAGTAGAAATTGTAGTGTTGACTGCAGAGGGGAAATTACATAGTAGACATTATGACATTAGTACATTAGTAGACAAGCTAAAACTGTAAATTGAGAGTAAAGGACTAAGTCGAGCAGTTGTGTACCACATGACAGAGAGCCATGTGGAAGCTTTTGGAAGGGCTGATATTGTGGAGAGCTGATGCAGAATGATTTAGTTATCTGTGATAAATCCTGCAAGAAATTTATGACAAGATGAACAGGTAATACTTTATTTCGATAGTCCACTTTAGACATTATACTAACAGTAAGTAACTTTGCAACTACATGTCAACTAGCAATCATTAGAGTATTAGTAGACTCTCTGCTTAATATCTTCTAACATTTTATTTTGATGGGTCCACAGCATACAATATACTGACTATGAGAAACTTTGCAAGTATATGTCAACTTATTCTACTAACCCTAAACCTACCCTACTGAGAGTTAGTAGACATATAGTTGCAAATTAATGAGAATTAGTTGACATGTAGTTGACATATATTTACAAAGTTACTTATAGTTAGTAGAATGTCTAAAGTGGACTGTCGAAATAAAGTGTAACCGATGAACAATACAAATGGCAGACAACAACATAACTGCAGTGTGTACAAAAGTAAAATGAATGTTATTGTCTGTTGTGTGGATGCTAAAATTGTTTTCATTATAGTTCTTGTTCTTGTTGTCTACAGCTTTAAGTGACCTGATTTGGCCAAATTAATTGAAGATTTGTCAAGTTAAACTTTTTGACAAGTTAAACTAGCATTTCCAGTCTCTTGCTTCATAGACAAATGTGTTCAATAAAAGTCAACATGGAAATCACAGCATGATTAGTTTATAGCTTCTATGAACACTAATGTTGTGTTAGTGCTTGTAAGCAAATGAGGAAAAAGCAAGCATGTATATTTCTGAAAAGCTTATTTCTCAGTGAGAGAGTTGGTTTATGCAATATTAAGTGTAAAACTTGCTCACATGAAAGCTGTTTCTTGCTTATGAAATTAAATCACATTTGCAATGCAGAAAGACTGTTTTAGTGTGTTAGAAGGTCAACGCACAGCACGTTATGTTAGAGCTTCAATGCACAGCATTATTCGTTCAGAGCTTGTATGAAGCTTTAGAGCTCTGCCCCTGCTTTCATCTTTAGGTAGAATCAGCCCCAGGATCTGGACAAAGGATGGGGCCTACGCCAAAGAACTTTTCTATTCAACTATATATGAGTAACTTACTATCATCTGTTAATACTTTACGGAATAAATATCATGTAAACCTGTAAATATCATCAACTGCACAAAAGCATGCTGAAAAGCTTCTTTCTCAGTGAGAGAAAGTTGGTCAATGCATTTTTAAGAGGAAAGGTCAAGTACATGAAAGATGTTTCTTTCTCATGAAATGACATGTAATTTGCAATGCAGAAGACAGATTTTCATGAGTTAGAGCTTTTTGCAGAGAAAGTTATGTTAGAGCTTCAATGCTCAGAATCACTGTTTTGGAGCTTCTGAGAACACTAAAAGCTGTGTTAGTGCAACTAAGCAAATGAAGAGAATCCAAGGCCACAGATGCTGAAAAGCTTCTTTCTCAGTGAGAGAAAGTTGCTCAATGCATTTTTAAGAGGAAAGGTCAAGTACATGAAAGATGTTTCTTTCTCATGAAATGACATGTAATTTGCAATGCAGAAGACAGATTTTCATGAGTTAGAGCTTTTTGCAGAGAAAGTTATGTTAGAGCTTCAATGCTCAGAATCACTGTTTTGGAGCTTCTGAGAACACTAAAAGCTGTGTTAGTGCAACTAAGCAAATGAAGAGAATCCAAGGCCACAGATGCTGAAAAGCTTCTTTCTCAGTGAGAGAAAGTTGCTCAATGCATTTTTAAGAGGAAAGGTCAAGTACATGAAAGATGTTTCTTTCTCATGAAATGACATGTAATTTGCAATGCAGAAGACAGATTTTCATGAGTTAGAGCTTTTTGCAGAGAAAGTTATGTTAGAGCTTCAATGCTCAGAATCACTGTTTTGGAGCTTCTGAGAACACTAAAAGCTGTGTTAGTGCAACTAAGCAAATGAAGAGAATCCAAGGCCACAGATGCTGAAAAGCTTCTTTCTCAGTGAGAGAAAGTTGCTCAATGCATTTTTAAGAGGAAAGGTCAAGTACATGAAAGATGTTTCTTTCTCATGAAATGACATGTAATTTGCAATGCAGAAGACAGATTTTCATGAGTTAGAGCTTTTTGCAGAGAAAGTTATGTTAGAGCTTCAATGCTCAGAATCACTGTTTTGGAGCTTCTGAGAACACTAAAAGCTGTGTTAGTGCAACTAAGCAAATGAAGAGAATCCAAGGCCACAGATGCTGAAAAGCTTCTTTCTCAGTGAGAGAAAGTTGCTCAATGCATTTTTAAGAGGAAAGGTCAAGTACATGAAAGATGTTTCTTTCTCATGAAATGACATGTAATTTGCAATGCAGAAGACAGATTTTCATGAGTTAGAGCTTTTTGCAGAGAAAGTTATGTTAGAGCTTCAATGCTCAGAATCACTGTTTTGGAGCTTCTGAGAACACTAAAAGCTGTGTTAGTGCAACTAAGCAAATGAAGAGAATCCAAGGCCACAGATGCTGAAAAGCTTCTTTCTCAGTGAGAGAAAGTTGCTCAATGCATTTTTAAGAGGAAAGGTCAAGTACATGAAAGATGTTTCTTTCTCATGAAATGACATGTAATTTGCAATGCAGAAGACAGATTTTCATGAGTTAGAGCTTTTTGCAGAGAAAGTTATGTTAGAGCTTCAATGCTCAGAATCACTGTTTTGGAGCTTCTGAGAACACTAAAAGCTGTGTTAGTGCAACTAAGCAAATGAAGAGAATCCAAGGCCACAGATGCTGAAAAGCTTCTTTCTCAGTGAGAGCAGTCTCAATACTATGAAACAGTTTAAATCCTGGCTGGAAATCCTCACAGATACCATTTTTCTCTAAGAAGGAATATAATTGTGAGGATACTACTGTTTCTAGTATATTTGACAGAAAAGTGAGATTCGAGATCGGTCTGTAATTAACTAGATCTTTGGGATCAAGTTGTGTTTTTTTAATGAGAGGGTTAGCCAATAATAACAGCCAATTTTAAGGTTTTGGGAACATATCCTAATGACAATTATTAATTAATAATAGCCAAAAGAGCTTCTGGAATCTTTGACTTCTGGAAGCACCTCTTTTAGTAGTTTAGATGGAATACATGTTGAATAACATACATGTTGCCGGTTTAGATGATTTAACAAGTTTATACAATTCTTCCTCTCCTATAGTAGAGAATGAGTTACAAAACACATGCATGCTGACTGACACTGATCACTGGCGGGTGCGGTGTTCTCCGATCGACTCGGGTAGGCTACACACAATGTTAAACAGACCCGGGACCCGAAGTAATAGATTGAGACCCGACCAGGACCCGGCTAACCATTTAAAATATAGACCCGAACCTGTACGGGTCCCAGGTCAGGTCCCGGGTCCTCGGGTCTCGGGTCCTCCGTGAAGTCTTTACATTGAAGCTCTAACATAACTTTCTCTGCAAAAAAGCTCTAACTCATGAAAATCTGTCTTCTGCATTGCAAAGTCCATGTCATTTCATGAGAAAGAAACATCTTTCTTGTACTTGAGTTTTACTCTTAAACTTGCATTGAGCAACTTTCTCTCACTGAGAAAGAAGCTTTTCAGCATCTGTGGCCTTGGATTCTCTTCATTTGCTTAGTTGCACTAACACAGCTTTTAGTGCTCTCAGAAGCTCCAAAACAGTGATTCTGAGCATTGAAACTCTAACATAACTTTCTCTGCAAAAAAGCTCTAACTCATGAAAATCTGTCTTCTGCATTGCAAATTACATGTCATTTCATGAGAAAGAAACATCTTTCTTGTACTTGAGTTTTCCTCTTAAAATTGCATTGAGCAACTTTCTCTCACTGAGAAAGAAGCTTTTCAGCATCTGTGGCCTTGGATTCTCTTCATTTGCTTAGTTGCACTGACACAGCTTTTAGTGTTCTCAGAAGCTCCAAAACAGTGATTCTGAGCATTGAAGCTCTAACATAACTTTCTCTGCAAAAAAGCTCTAACTCATGAAAATCTGTCTGCTGCATTGCAAATTACATGTCATTTCATGAGAAAGAAACATCTTTCTTGTACTTGAGTTTTTCTCTTAAAATTGCATTGAGCAACTTTCTCTCACTGAGAAAGAAGCTTTTCAGCATCTGTGGCCTTGGATTCTCTTCATTTGCTTAGTTGCACTAACACAGCTTTTAGTGTTCTCAGAAGCTCCAAAACAGTGATTCTGAGCATTGAAGCTCTAACATAACTTTCTCTGCAAAAAAGCTCTAACTCATGAAAATCTGTCTTCTACATTGCAAATTACATGTCATTTCATGAGAAAGAAACATCTTTCTTGTACTTGAGTTTTTCTCTTAAAATTGCATTGAGCAACTTTCTCTCACTGAGAAAGAAGCTTTTCAGCATCTGTGGCCTTGGATTCTCTTCATTTGCTTAGTTGCACTAACACAGCTTTTAGTGCTCTCAGAAGCTCCAAAACAGTGATTCTGAGCATTGAAGCTCTAAAATAACTTTCTCTGCAAAAAAGCTCTAACTCATGAAAATCTGTCTTCTGCATTGCAAATTACATGTCATTTCATGAGAAAGAAACATCTTTCATGTACTTGACCTTTCCTCTTAAAATGCATTGAGCAACTTTCTCTCACTGAGAAAGAAGCTTTTCAGCATCTGTGGCCTTGGATTCTCTTCATTTGCTTAGTTGCACTGACACAGCTTTTAGTGTTCTCAGAAGCTCCAAAACAGTGATTCTGAGCATTGAAGCTCTAACATAACTTTCTCTGCAAAAAGCTCTAACTCATGAAAATCTGTCTTCTGCATTGCAAATTACATGTCATTTCATGAGAAAGAAACATCTTTCATGTACTTGACCTTTCCTCTTAAAAATGCATTGAGCAACTTTCTCTCACTGAGAAAGAAGCTTTTCAGCATCTGTGGCCTTGGATTCTCTTAATTTGCTTAGTTGCACTGACACAGCTTTTAGTGTTCTCAGAAGCTCCAAAACAGTGATTCTGAGCATTGAAGCTCTAACATAACTTTCTCTGCAAAAAGCTCTAACTCATGAAAATCTGTCTTCTGCATTGCAAATTACATGTCATTTCATGAGAAAGAAACATCTTTCATGTACTTGACCTTTCC
Source organism: Onychostoma macrolepis (assembly GCF_012432095.1). Taxonomy (NCBI): domain Eukaryota; kingdom Metazoa; phylum Chordata; class Actinopteri; order Cypriniformes; family Cyprinidae; genus Onychostoma; species Onychostoma macrolepis. Next base: position 15,275,758 of record NC_081157.1, on the reverse strand, counting down.
TCTTAAAAAAGCATTAAGCAACTTTCTCTCACTGAGAAAGAAGCTTTTCAGCATCTGTGGCCTTGGATTCTCTTCATTTGCTTAGTTGCACTAACACAGCTTTTAGTGTTCTCAGAAGCTCCAAAACAGTGATTCTGAGCATTGAAGCTCTAACATAACTTTCTCTGCAAAAAAGCTCTAACTCATGAAAATCTGTCTTCTGCATTGCAAATTACATGTCATTTCATGAGAAAGAAACATCTTTCATGTATTTGACCTTTCCTCTTAAAAATGCATTGAGCAACTTTCTCTCACTGAGAAAGAAGCTTTTCAGCATCTGTGGCCTTGGATTCTCTTAATTTGCTTAGTTGCACTGACACAGCTTTTAGTGTTCTCAGAAGCTCCAAAACAGTGATTCTGAGCATTGAAGCTCTAACATAACTTTCTCTGCAAAAAAGCTCTAACTCATGAAAATCTGTCTTCTGCATTGCAAATTACATGTCATTTCATGAGAAAGAAACATCTTTCATGTACTTGACCTTTCCTCTTAAAAATGCATTGAGCAACTTTCTCTCACTGAGAAAGAAGTTTTTCAGCATCTGTGGCCTTGGATTCTCTTCATTTGCTTAGTTGCACTAACACAGCTTTTAGTGTTCTCAGAAGCTCCAAAACAGTGATTCTGAGCATTGAAGCTCTAACATTACTTTCTCTGCAAAAAAGCTCTAACTCATGAAAATCTGTCTTCTGCATTGCAAATTACATGTCATTTCATGAGAAAGAAACATCTTTCATGTACTTGACCTTTCCTCTTAAAAATGCATTGAGCAACTTTCTCTCACTGAGAAAGAAGCTTTTCAGCATCTGTGGCCTTGGATTCTCTTCATTTGCTTAGTTGCACTGACACAGCTTTTAGTGTTCTCAGAAGCTCTAAAACAGTGATTCTGAGCATTGAAGCTCTAACATTACTTTCTCTGCAAAAAAGCTCTAACTCATGAAAATCTGTCTTCTGCATTGCAAATTACATGTCATTTCATGAGAAAGAAACATCTTTCATGTACTTGACCTTTCCTCTTAAAAAAGCATTAAGCAACTTTCTCTCACTGAGAAAGAAGCTTTTCAGCATCTGTGGCCTTGGATTCTCTTCATTTGCTTAGTTGCACTAACACAGCTTTTAGTGTTCTCAGAAGCTCCAAAACAGTGATTCTGAGCATTGAAGCTCTAACATAACTTTCTCTGCAAAAAAGCTCTAACTCATGAAAATCTGTCTTCTGCATTGCAAATTACATGTAATTTCATGAGAAAGAAACATCTTTCATGTACTTGACCTTTCCTCTTAAAAATGCATTGAGCAACTTTCTCTCACTGAGAAAGAAGCTTTTCAGCATCTGTGGCCTTGGATTCTCTTCATTTGCTTAGTTGCACTAAGACAGCTTTTAGTGTTCTCAGAAGCTCCAAAACAGTGATTCTGAGCATTGAAGCTCTAACAGAACTTTCTCTGCAAAAAACCTCTAACTCATGAAAATCTGTCTTCTGCATTGCAAATTACATGTCATTTCATGAGAAAGAAACATCTTTCATGTACTTGACCTTTCCTCTTAAAAATGCATTGAGCAACTTTCTCTCACTGAGAAAGAAGCTTTTCAGCATCTGTGGCCTTGGATTCTCTTCATTTGCTTAGTTGCACTGACACAGCTTTTAGTGTTCTCAGAAGCTCCAAAACAGTGATTCTGAGCATTGAAGCTCTAACATAACTTTCTCTGCAAAAAAGCTCTAACTCATGAAAATCTGTCTTCTGCATTGCAAATTACATGTCATTTCATGAGAAAGAAACATCTTTCATGTACTTGACCTTTCCTCTTAAAAATGCATTGAGCAACTTTCTCTCACTGAGAAAGAAGCTTTTCAGCATCTGTGGCCTTGGATTCTCTTCATTTGCTTAGTTGCACTAACACAGCTTTTAGTGTTCTCAGAAGCTCCAAAACAGTGATTCTGAGCATTGAAGCTCTGAAATAACTTTCTCTGCAAAAAAGCTCTGACTCATGAAAATCTGTCTTCTGCATTGCAAATTACATGTCATTTCATGAGAAAGAAACAACTTTCATGTACTTGATCTTAACTCTTAAATTTGCATTGAGCAACTTTCTCTCACTGAGAAAGAAGCTTTTCAGCAACTGTGGCCTTGGAATCTCTTCATTTGCTTAGTTGCACTAACACAGCTTTTAGTGTTCTCAGAAGCTCCAAAACAGTGATTCTGAGCATTGAAGCTCTGAAATAACTTTCTCTGCAAAAAACCTCTAACTCATGAAAATCTGTCTTCTGCATTGCAAATTACATGTCATTTCATGAGAAAGAAACAACTTTCATGTACTTGAGGTTAACTCTTAAATTTGCTTTGAGCAACTTTCTCTCACTGAGAAAGAAGCTTTTCAGCAACTGTGGCCTTGGAATCTCTTCATTTGCTTAGTTGCACTAACACAGCTTTTAGTGTTCTCAGAAGCTCCAAAACAGTGATTCTGAGCATTGAAGCTCTAACATAACTTTCTCTGCAAAAAAGCTCTGACTCATGAAAATCTGTCTTCTGCATTGCAAATTACATGTCATTTCATGAGAAAGAAACATCTTTCATGTACTTGACCTTTCCTCTTAAAAATGCATTGAGCAACTTTCTCTCACTGAGAAAGAAGTTTTTCAGCATCTGTGGCCTTGGATTCTCTTCATTTGCTTAGTTGCACTAACACAGCTTTTAGTGTTCTCAGAAGCTCCAAAACAGTGATTCTGAGCATTGAAGCTCTAACATTACTTTCTCTGCAAAAAAGCTCTAACTCATGAAAATCTGTCTTCTGCATTGCAAATTACATGTCATTTCATGAGAAAGAAACATCTTTCATGTACTTGACCTTTCCTCTTAAAAAAGCATTAAGCAACTTTCTCTCACTGAGAAAGAAGCTTTTCAGCATCTGTGGCCTTGGATTCTCTTCATTTGCTTAGTTGCACTGACACAGCTTTTAGTGTTCTCAGAAGCTCCAAAACAGTGATTCTGAGCATTGAAGCTCTGAAATAACTTTCTGCAAAAAGCTCTAACTCATGAAAATCTGTCTTCTGCATTGCAAATTACATGTCATTTCATGAGAAAGAAACATCTTTCATGTACTTGACCTTTCCTCTTAAAAATGCATTGAGCAACTTTCTCTCACTGAGAAAGAAGCTTTTCAGCATCTGTGGCCTTGGATTCTCTTCATTTGCTTAGTTGCACTAACACAGCTTTTAGTGTTCTCAGAAGCTCCAAAACAGTGATTCTGAGCATTGAAGCTCTGAAATAACTTTCTCTGCAAAAAAGCTCTGACTCATGAAAATCTGTCTTCTGCATTGCAAATTACATGTCATTTCATGAGAAAGAAACAACTTTCATGTACTTGAGGTTAACTCTTAAATTTGCTTTGAGCAACTTTCTCTCACTGAGAAAGAAGCTTTTCAGCAACTGTGGCCTTGGAATCTCTTCATTTGCTTAGTTGCACTAACACAGCTTTTAGTGTTCTCAGAAGCTCCAAAACAGTGATTCTGAGCATTGAAGCTCTAACATTACTTTCTCTGCAAAAAAGCTCTAACTCATGAAAATCTGTCTTCTGCATTGCAAATTACATGTCATTTCATGAGAAAGAAACATCTTTCATGTACTTGACCTTTCCTCTTAAAAATGCATTGAGCAACTTTCTCTCACTGAGAAAGAAGCTTTTCAGCATCTGTGGCCTTGGATTCTCTTCATTTGCTTAGTTGCACTGACACAGCTTTTAGTGTTCTCAGAAGCTCTAAAACAGTGATTCTGAGCATTGAAGCTCTAACATTACTTTCTCTGCAAAAAAGCTCTAACTCATGAAAATCTGTCTTCTGCATTGCAAATTACATGTCATTTCATGAGAAAGAAACATCTTTCATGTACTTGACCTTTCCTCTTAAAAAAGCATTAAGCAACTTTCTCTCACTGAGAAAGAAGCTTTTCAACATCTGTGGCCTTGGATTCTCTTCATTTGCTTAGTTGCACTAACACAGCTTTTAGTGTTCTCAGAAGCTCCAAAACAGTGATTCTGAGCATTGAAGCTCTAACATAACTTTCTCTGCAAAAAAGCTCTAACTCATGAAAATCTGTCTTCTGCATTGCAAATTACATGTAATTTCATGAGAAAGAAACATCTTTCATGTACTTGACCTTTCCTCTTAAAATGCATTGAGCAACTTTCTCTCACTGAGAAAGAAGCTTTTCAGCATCTGTGGCCTTGGATTCTCTTCATTTGCTTAGTTGCACTGACACAGCTTTTAGTGTTCTCAGAAGCTCCAAAACAGTGATTCTGAGCATTGAAGCTCTAACATAACTTTCTCTGCAAAAAAGCTCTAACTCATGAAAATCTGTCTTCTGCATTGCAAATTACATGTCATTTCATGAGAAAGAAACATCTTTCATGTACTTGACCTTTCCTCTTAAAAATGCATTGAGCAACTTTCTCTCACTGAGAAAGAAGCTTTTCAGCATCTGTGGCCTTGGATTCTCTTCATTTGCTTAGTTGCACTAACACAGCTTTTAGTGTTCTCAGAAGCTCCAAAACAGTGATTCTGAGCATTGAAGCTCTAACATAACTTTCTCTGCAAAAAAGCTCTGACTCATGAAAATCTGTCTTCTGCATTGCAAATTACATGTCATTTCATGAGAAAGAAACAACTTTCATGTACTTGATCTTAACTCTTAAATTTGCATTGAGCAACTTTCTCTCACTGAGAAAGAAGCTTTTCAGCAACTGTGGCCTTGGAATCTCTTCATTTGCTTAGTTGCACTAACACAGCTTTTAGTGTTCTCAGAAGCTCCAAAACAGTGATTCTGAGCATTGAAGCTCTGAAATAACTTTCTCTGCAAAAAACCTCTAACTCATGAAAATCTGTCTTCTGCATTGCAAATTACATGTCATTTCATGAGAAAGAAACATCTTTCATGTACTTGACCTTAACTCTTAAAATTGCATTGAGCAACTTTCTCTCACTGAGAAAGAAGCTTTTCAGCAACTGTGGCCTTGGATTCTTCATTTGCTTAGTTGCACTACACAGCTTTTAGTGTTCTCAGAAGCTCCAAACAGTGATTCTGAGCATTGAGCTCTAACATAACTTTCACTGCA